>NW_015386370.1:2229878-2289375 GCF_001527695.2 Protobothrops mucrosquamatus | reverse complement strand
ACCCACAGACTGTGCCATTGAATTCAAACCTGGGGCAAAACTCCCGAAGCCCAGATTATACTCCATGAGCCCAAAGGAGAAGGAGGAAATGGAAAGATTCATAAAGAAAAACCTAGAAAGGGGGTTCATTGAGCCAGCCAAGCCTAAAGTGGCTGCCCCGGTCCTCTTTAGGGAAAAGAAGGACGGCTCTTTACGCTTAAGCGTGGATTATAGGGCCCTGAATACAATCAGTGAAAGCAATCTATACCCTCTGCCCCTCATGAAAGACATGTTGTCACACCTCTCGAAAGGGGAATTTTTTTTCTAAACTAGACCTAAGGGAAGCTTACTATCGCATGAGAATCAAGGAAGGGGATGAATGGAAGACCGCATTTAACTGCCCCATGGGGTGCTACCAATTCAAAGTCTTGCCATTTGGATTACAAGGGGCCCCCGCAGTATTTATGCAATTAATCAATGATGTTCTAAGGGAGCACCTATTTAAGGGGGTCCTGGTTTACTTAGACGACATTCTTATCTTCACCGAATCAAAAGAGGAACATGTCAACCTAATCAGAGCGGTTTTGAAGAAACTGCGAGCAGCCCACCTATATGCCAAACTCTCGAAATGCGAATTCCACCAGGAAAAGATAGACTACCTAGGTTATCGCATATCCCCACAAGGCATTGAAATGGACCCAGAGAAGGTCAGGGCAGTATTAGACTGGGCACCACCCCGCACAAGAAAGCAACTACAAAGTTTCCTGGGCTTTGCAAACTTTTATCGTCAGTTCATCCCCTCATTTGCTCAGATAGCCCTGCCCCTCACCAACTTACTAAAAACAAAGGGAGCATCCTCAGTAAAACCTAACCAGTCACTAACATGGACAATGGAGTGCCAAACAGTGTTTGAGAGATTAAAGAGACTTTTTTTCTGCCGAACCAGTACTGAGGCACCCAGACATGGATAAGCCCTTCGTAATACAAGCGGATGCAAGCGATGTGGCAGTTGGGGCTGTACTATTACAAGAAAACGATGACGGGGTATTGCAACCCTGTGCATATACATCCAAGAAACTCACAGAAACAGAACAGCGCTGGCCCATATGGGAGAAAGAGGCATACGGGATACGTTGGTCATTACTCACGTGGCGCCAGTTCCTAGAAGGCAACAAAATTCCCTTCCAGGTGTGGACTGATCACAAGAATTTGGAAGCCCTGAAAACACCCAGGAAGCTCAACCCCAAACAAGCCCACTGGTCCCAGCATTTCCACCAGTTCCAATTTAAGCTCAAACATTTGCCGGGGAGAAAGAACCTCCTGGCAGATGCCCCAATATAACAGCACGCGAACCACAGACTCTAAATCGATGATGGCAGAATCACAACTGGCAGCACCAGTAACCACCAGAGCCCAAGCTAAATTAAAACCACAACTGAGCAGCCAAACTGGAATTGAATTCCAGAAAAGTTTGGAAACAGATGAATGGTTCCTGAAAAACAAAAATGTGTGCACAATGAGAGATGGGTTGCCTTGGGTAGGGGAAAAGTTATATATACCAACAACCCAGAGAGTCACATTCATGCAACTTTGCCATGAACAAAATCAGCAGGGCATTTTGGATTTGTAAAAACATTACACTTAACTAAACGGCAATTTTGGTGGCCATCCATAAAAAAGGACATAGAAAGTTATGTGGCCAGCTGCCCAAAGTGTGGAATGGCAAAGAGGTTGCAAGGGAAATCGCCTGGACTGTTACAAACAGTGGCAAATCCTTCAGCCCCATGGAGGGAAATAGCCATGGATTTTATAGTGGAATTACCAGAAAGCAATGGGAATACTGTTGTCTGGACGGTCACGGACTTGTTTTCCAAATAGGTACACTTTATCCCTTGCCAAAAGATTCCCACTGCAAAAGCCTTAGCTAAACTTTTTGTCCAGCATATTTACAGATTGCATGGAGCACCCCAACGCATCATCTCTGATAGGGGAGTGCAATTTACATCTGCATTTTGGAAGGAATTTTTATCCCTCTTAGGAACCACTCAGGGACTGACATCTAGCCATCATCCACAGGGGGATGGACAAACAGAACAGTGTCACTCGGTACTTGAGCAATATTTAAGATGTTTTATTGATTATCAGCAGAAAACATGGACGGACCTACTCCCTTTCTCAGAAGTTGCCTACAATAACGCAGTCCATTCCAGCACAGGTTACACTCCTTTTCAAATAGCCAACGGTCAAAGTTTCAACCCCATGCCAGAATTAACCCCAAACGAACCAACGATCCCATCACTGAAAGAATGGATGGAACAATTACAAAACACCTGGCCAATAGTTAGAAAAGCACTAGATGAAGCTAGGCAGGCATACAAAGCACAAGCCGATAAAANTACAAAATACCTGAAGTCCCTACAACCCTGTAAAAAACTGGGACCAAAATATATAGGGCCTTTTCCAATTAAAAGAATCATAAACCCAGTAACAGTAGAATTAGAATTACCAAAAAATCTCAGGCAAATACACCCAATTTTTCATTGCAGCTTGCTGAAAAGAGAGCATCAGTCATCATTACGGCCTAAAATCCCCCCACCACCACCTCCAATCATGGTAGAGGGCGAACAACACTTTGAAATAAAGGAAATCCTAGATTCTAGGAGATATCATGGAGCGACTCAGTACCTAGTTGCATGGAAACACCTCCCTGCCTCACAAAACGAGTGGGTCCATAAACATCATGTCAGAGCCCCGAAGCTATTAAAGAAGTTTCACACAGAGTATCCTAACAAGCCTGACTAACTTTTATACCTGTTTTGTTTTCTTTCAAGTGGATCTCTCTTATTTTTAAGGGGGCAGGATGTCAGAATCCAAATATATTCCATCTCTAGTTATCAACTATGAAAAACCGCATTTCTGCTTTCTCTGGATTCTGTCATACAATGAAGGGAAGGGGGTGAACAAAGGGGCTTTATGGCCCTCACTTCCTTCAGCCTACTTCAAAGGGACTGGATGTGGATATCACCAAAAGGACTAACAATAACAATGGGGGTCATTAGCTTTCATGTAATCCTTTCTGAAGTCTCCTCCCGGCAGTGAGGAAAAGGGGGTGAGAATGTAATGCCTCGGATTGTCGTGGGGAGAAGGGGGTGATGGGGTGTGGCTAATGGGGGATCCCTTAAAACCTTGAATGGGAAAGCTTGGACCCAAGTCCTGTTTAGAACGCCTGCATCCAGCTTTCTCTTAATAAAGATGCCTGTTGGAAGAAATATTCCAGGAGTTCTGTCTTCTTAAGATGCAAAGTGGGGTGGGTCCTTACACCTATCCTATCCTATCCTATCCTTTCACCCATGTTTAATTAGAAAACAAAACACGTTCAGTAAAGCTTTGACAAGTTAGTTTATATTTCAGTAACATACTTACCTAAAAAATTGATGACACAGTAGGTTGGACAGTGGGGAGCGGCATGTTAGATCTGGATTGAGCAAAGTGAAGTGCAATGTATGCTGAAAGCTGGAAAGTACATCCTCTGAAACTAAAACATAAAGTTTAATGATAAATTCTCTTTGAAACTAAGAACAAAAAGTTCTGTCAAAACAAGAGAGCATATTGAAAAATGAAAATGATTTATTCTCTTGCACCTTAAGCAAACATTAACTCTCCAGAACAGCTTCTTTTTTCCTTATAGTGGCTATAAGAAGAAAATAAAATGAACTAAATGAAGATACAGGTACTGAAATGGCAATGAAATATAACAGAAGATTATTTCAAAGGAATGGAAGTGAAGAACAGGTTTTTCTACTTGAAAATTCTGAGAAAATAAATAAAGATGCACATATGCACAGAAGAGTTTATAAGTTTATTTGCCTCACAAGTCAAAAAAACAGAATTATTCTGTTTGGGATCAGAAAGGAATATTTCAAATTTTAAAATTAAAGACAAAAAGCAACCACTAAAAATTGTCAACTTTTATATCAATTACTGATCCAATCTATACAGGATATTCAAACCACTGCTGCCTTGGATTAATATTAAATGACATATAAGACTGATTTTTGAAAAATCTCTTCTAGGGATTCTAATACACAATCCCTGAATTTATTCACTGCCAGGTTTGAAAGGCAATATTTTACAATTGACATTGTGTGAAGTGCAGGGTTTTGTAGAGGAACCTACTATGTTTAATTACCTGCTGAAAAATATCATGGCACAAATAATGGACAACTCAGTTCCTTCAGAGATAGTTCTTATGATTTTACATGGAGTTTTTATTTACTAAAATCAGAAGTTTCTAATCTTGTGCTCTCTAGAGCAGAATGGGACGATTCACAATGGCCAGCTCAATGCAGATGGGTGGGTGTAGCCGGGAAGCAGCGGACAAGGGGGCGCGCCAGGTCAGCACAGATGATTCGGTGCAGCCAGATGGGCTCAGGCTGGTGGATGTGGCTGGGTGGACACATTGGCGTGTGGGGTGGCCGAATGGGCACATACGAGTGGGCGCAGTCGGGTCAGCGCAGATTACTCGGTGAGGATGACTCGGAGTGGCCAATTGGGCACAGCTGGGTGGGCACACTGGGTAGGCATGGCCAGGTCAGCGGGGAACAAGTCACACCAGCCAACTGAAGGTGGGGACAACTCGGCACCCACCAGTTCCTTGCCTCCCCGAATTGACAGCAGCCAAGCATGGAACTGGGTGTCATTTCATCCCACTCCAGCACTGCAACCTCAAAGGGAGAGAGACCCACAAAGCCCTCCAAGGTCAGAAAAACTCACTTTCTGCCTCTGCCATTCCCAACAGCTGTTGGGCTGAGGCCAAGTGTTCTGTCCCAGCCTACGTGAGTCCTTGTTATGCTCACAAGGAGAAACCCCTCTTCCAAGAAACAGGCAGGAACCGCAAGAAAAAAACAACTCCTTTTATACTCACAGATCTGAGTCAATGTCCAAGGCAAACAAACAGTCCACAGAAACTCAATCCTCAACACGAACGGTTGCCTTCGGCAACCAGCGCCTCCCACACCTTCCCTTTTATAATTCAGCCAAGGAGTGGCTTCCTAACGCCTTCTCCTTTGCCTTTGGAGCTGCCCCATAGCATTCCTCTGTCCTACTTGCTTCTCTTGCCTGCGCATTCGTGCATCCGGGATTTTTCCCAGCTGTTCTTTATCACTATCCAACTCAGGCTCCCAGCACAGCTGTGTCTCAGCCTGAGCGCGAGTAGAGGGGCCAGGCTCCTCGTCCAACTATAAGTCTTGGAGCTCCTCAGAGCCTTCCTCTGACTCTAATGTCACTCCAGGCCCCTCCTCCTCATCTGATTCCTCAGACTCAACTGCCGGATCCACTGGCTGGCGAGGAATCACAACACCAAGTATTATTTGGAAGTTGCAGGGGGATGATGTAGAAAGCTCAGTTCTTCACTCCCACAACTATAGACAGCAAGATCTTGAGAAGATGAGGTTTTGTCTCCCTTGGGGCAAGATATAAAATGTGACAGCTCTTGAGATGCAGGTGGGCCAATGAGCACTGCCTGAGTATTATTTTTATGTATATCCAGTGCTTTTTTTCTAAAAAAAAAAAAAAAAGGTGCTGGAACTCTCACACATCATACAACCGGCCTTGCCTACCCTACAAGATTCCATCCCAAAAAGGTGCCAGAACCCCGTTCTGGGCGTTCTATGAGGAAAAAAAGCCCTGTGTATTTAACTGTCAAATGATCTACCCAAAGCTTAATTAGCATGCTAATCAGAATGTCACTGGGTATTTAGTCAAATACTAACTGAAGTAAGGATATATTATGTCTACAGCATTCCCACATTCAATTATGGAAGTTACCAAATCAAAATATGAGATAGGCATATCACCTGGCAAGATTTATTCCTTAATAATGAGCTTTCTCCATCATCCCCCTGCAAACTTCCAAATAAACAGAAGATCCAGTTTGGGGGGGGGGCAGGTGTCCGGGAGCTACTTGGCCTCAACCCAACAGCTGTTGGGAATGGCAGAGGTAGAAAGTGAGTTTTCTGACCTTGGAGGGCAGTGCCCCTCACTTGCCCCTTCACTGGGGGATGATGGAGAAAGCTCAGTTCTTCACTCCCACAACAATACACAGCAAGATTTGGGGAAGATGAGGTTTTGTCTTCCCTTGGGGAAGATATAAAACATGCCAGCTCTAGAGATGCAGGTGGGCCAAAACCTCCCTTTTGATAGGATTGAGGGGGAACCAGTTCGTCCTCATACAGATCTTGAAGCCTCCAGTCTGGCTGGAGGAGGAGAAGGAGGAGAACAATGGGGAACTTGTTTTCAGAGCGGTGGATCAACCCTCATTGGGCTCCAGCTTGGGCTCTGGGAGACTTCATGGATTTCTCTCCCTTTGAGATTGTGATGCTGGAATGGGGTGAACCTGCATCTAGCTGCATGCTTGGCTGCTGTCAGTTCAGGGAGGCAAGGAGCTGGTGGGGCACCAAGTTGTCCCCATATCCAGTTGGCCAGTGTGATTTGTTCCCCACTGATCCAGCCATACCATCTGTGTCTATTTGGCCGCTCCAGTCATTCGCACCGAGTCATCTGTGCCGACCCCTTCAAGCCCACTCATATGCACCAACTCATCCATGCTCATCCAGTCGCAGCAACTCATCCATGCATACCCAGTGCACCCACCCATCCATGCCAATTTGGCCATTGTGAGTTGTTCTACCCTGCTCTAGAGATGGTGATCAACAAGATCAATATTGAAAGCCACACGCAGAAACATGTTCCACAATTCCATTAAGCACTATATATGAAAGTATTTCCTTTTATCCATTCTGAATTGGGAGTGCATTTACATTTGAGGCAATATATTCTATTTCCAAGAATTCTTACCTTCTTCATTTAAAAAAGTAAGCAGATTTTCAACCATTACACCAAATGAGTAGGCATCTCGGGAATGCCCATGGTCTTCAGGAAGAAGCTGGAAGTCTACAGACTGTGGAATAAAAATATTATATGGAAGACCCTAACCATTTCCGAAAAATTACCTTTAAATATATCATATTTCCTTAAATATTTAAAATATACAGTATGTACATCTTTCTATTGAAATACAAAGAGTACCATATTAGAGAAAAATTACCAAAACAAGGAGACTTTATTTTAAATTAAAAAAAGATATGCACAGAGTATAGAAGAAACAGCATATAATCTAGGAGGAGCTGTTTGACCTACAATAAGGTTAAGGCCAGAGTTACGGCACTTGGTAAGAGATACATTAACCAAAGAACTTTTTTGGTTCTGAAATCAAGGGCATCATCAGGGAAGAAACCCTTGCAGTGGGCGAGTAGCATTAAATAGACAAGATAAAAAGCAAGAAGAGGCTCTACAAGAAAGGTTTAGACTTTAGAGAATATTTTTTTAAGTAGCTTTTTAAGTAATTTTTTAAAGTTCAGGTTTTCAGAACCACAGGAGTTACTCCCAGGATGATAAAGAGCCTGCAGACATTATTTGAGAAATAATGGAGAGAGATGATACAAAATACTCATAACAAGAAATTTCTATCATCTTCAATTAGGGGAATAAACTGAAATTGCAGATGAGAGTCTGATAGTAAAGCAAAATTCCAGGAAAATAATTAAGTGATCAAATTTGTGAATATCTAGAAAATAATGCATTCTTTTCTAGGACTAACATATTTTTGTCAAAGGTAATATTCTTGATTTTAATATCACTACTACTACAGATAGGTGGATCAGCAGCTAGTTGAGCAAGCATACTTGATGCTTGTTCAATTAGCTGCTTATCCATCTGGCTGTAGCAGCAGAAATTTTGAAATCAAGAATATTGGATATTTGATGTATTCATTAATGGTTCATCATTAATTTAAAATGACATCTTGAATAGTGTGTTACACAGGATTTTCGTCTTACATACTGTATGCTACCCAAAATATTTATAAATTATCTAGATGTGTGATAAAGGGATTTCTTATCAAACTGACATAAAAAGTAGAAAGAGCAAAATCAAGCAAAAGGCGTTGACTTTGGGCTCCCTTTGGTGCAGCAGAATAAGATAATAACATCAAACCTCAACCTTTTACTTTTACATAATAGTATAAACTAGTCATTTCTAACAACAAACCTATCTAATCGGTAAAACCCAAAATCAAAGTTTCATTTTTTCCATCTCGAGCACAAAATCCAGAAGTTTCCAGAAGGAGAAATATAAAAGTAATTGTGTTTTTTTCTTTAATCAAAGCAGTCAGTTTAGCCATCTCTGCTAACTCTATCAATTTTTGCAGCCATTTGTTCATTGTGGGAATCAAAGTGTCCTTCCATTTTTGAGCATAAAATAACCTTGCTGCCGTCATCATATATAGCATCAAAGTTCCAATTTTCCCCCCACATCTTTTTCATTAAAACCAAAAGAAAAGTTTCTGGTTTTAACTTTATATTCACTTTGAGAATCTTCTGTATTAGGATGTGAATCCTACTCCAATATTTCTTTGCTTTGTCACATGTCCACCATAAGTAATAAAAGATCCCTTTACTTTTGCATTTCCAACATTCCAACATTGCATCTGACAACATTAAATTGTCAAAGATGTTCTCTGCATCCAAGAATATTAAAGCTGCCTATTTCTCATTATGATATTGTAAATATTCAATAATATTCAAAACAGTCCACACATTATCCTTTAATTTATCCTTTTTGGCAGAAAGCCAGACTGATCTTCATGAATATATGCCTGTAAAACCTTCTTTAATCTTTTTGCCAAAATTGCAGCAAAAAGTTTATAGTCCTTGTTTAGTAATGAAATTGGTCTATAATTTTTTATCCTCGTGACATCTTGGTTTTCCTTCAGTAATAATGCAATATTAGCTTATTTCCAAGTTTGAGGTATCTTTATCCCCTGTAATATCTCATTCATTAGATCCTTTAGTGGCTGAAGTTCATCTTCAAAGCATTTATAATATTGGCTTGTAAGACCATCTGGACCTGGAGCTTTGCCTGATTTCATTTTTTTAATGACTTCTGATATTTCAAAAGTAGTTACTGAATCATTCATAAGTTTTCTCTGGGTTTGTGAGAGTTTAGGTAATCATTGTCTTAACAAATATTCATCTATTTTAGACACATCTAGCTCCTGCTTTTTGTAAAAGTTAGAATAAAAATTATGGAAAGACTTTTTGATAAGATCATTCATTAACTGTTATTACCTTCACAAATTTTCTCAATCATTCTCTTTTCTCTTTCTTTTTTTCATATCATGTCAATCCTGGAAATAGATTTATATCACTCTGAAAAAAAAGTATATTCTCTAGCAGAGCCATTTCTTAGCCTCCATGGATTTATTAATGCTAAATTATCCATCATCTCAAAAAAGGTCATTGGTAGTTTACCCTGAGAGGATTTAGTCCCTTTAGTAGATGTTCTATCCAAAACTATGGAAGTCACTCCATTCCAATCCCCCAAAATAAGCCAATTTTCATGCAAAAAAGGTAGTAATTGATCCGTAAGATTGAAAAAAATTACTTTTATCATCAGTTGGCACATAAAGTCCAACTACTATTGATTTTATTCCATTAAGTTCAATTTCCACTGCTACAAATCTACCATATTCATCTGATAAAAGTAACTTAGGTTTATATTGGGGTTTTATATGTAGAACAACTCCATTAATCTTTTTTTATACCACCAGATATATTTTTTTTTACTCTTAGATGGGCATTTGCCCCATTAATATTCCATTATTATAAATGTAATCTCCTTCGTTGGACATCTCAGCCACATCTTCTTCAGTATCAACTTTTTGAGATTGATCTACTTCTAGTTGTATCCATTTCTTCAGCTGGGTCCAAAATTGGTTTATATTTGATCAAGAAGTCCTTAGTTTTTTTCTATAGAATTCAGTCTGAATCTTTGCTCTTGATAAGTGAATATCACTCCTTCAAGTTTGTCCCAGCAAAAGGGATTTTTTTCTTCTTCTTCAAGATATCAGTAAGGAAGGAATAAGCTTTCCTTTTTCTCAAAATTCTGACAGGGATTTCCTTCAAAACAATTATATCCACGTTTTCCATTCTTAGTTTAGATATAAAGTGGCAATCCAAAACATGATCTGTCGTTATTCTTCTTACAAAGTGGACTAAGACATCCCTTGGTAATTTTCTCATGGTAGCAAATCTGGAATTTAGTCTATAAATTTTGTCTACTTCAAGATTGAGGGTCTTTCTTCCCAATTAATTAACCTGGCCAAGGCTTTAATCATTCTTGATCTAATATCCTCTCCAGACAATTCCGGAACTGCTCAAAATCTTAATTGGAGTTGCTTAAATTGTAATTCCAAAAGAGCCCTTTCATTCAAATCAGCTTCATACTGGATATTGTACTTCTCCAATTTATGCTCCATCAGATCCCCTCTATTCTTCACCTATTTAATATCTCCAGTCAAATGTTGTATTTCCTTGTGAAGTTCCTTTGAAAGTGTATCAAGTTTTGATTCAAGTTTTGTTCCTATTGCCTGAATTAGTTCATGTGTTTTAGCTATATATTCATCTAAAAAATATTAGAGATTCTGCATCTCCTGATGTTCTTTCAGTCTTCTCAATTTGATAAGAACTGTTGATGAGCACTGCTTGAATATTATTTTTATGTGTATCTATTTAATTGTCAAGTGATCAAGCCAAAACTTAATTAGCATGCTAGTTAGAATGTCACTGGGTACTTAGTCAAATACTAACTGAAGTCAAGATATATTATGTCTACAGCATTCCCACATTCAATTATGGAAGCTACCAAATAAAAATATGAGATAGATATTTTTGAGATAGGCATATCACCTGGCAAGATTTGTTCCTAAAAATTCATATTGGCTTAGCAAATTTTCATGAGCTTATAAATCAGTCTTTTTCTGATCTACTTGCACAATCCTCATAGGTTTTGATATCAAGCTGAATAGACTATGTTGCTGTATCATTCTTTTCCCACTTTCTGAATTTTCTCAAAGAAAATACTTAACAGTTTGACAATAAAATCAGGGTTTTTTTTAATATCGTAGGATCCAATTCCTCTCTCTGGAAATCTAAACTCTGAATAAACTCCTTACATTCAGAAAGGGATGTTTTCTAACAATGATCTGATGTGCTATTTCCTGACATAATCAGTATATTATATTGTTTAATGCTTAAACAAACATATTACGGTTTATGATAAATGGCTTGGTTTTGTTCTATCTTAAATTTGTACACATTCCTCTCCTTATATGGTCTTAATTGTTGTTCAGTAGTTTAGCTGCATTGTTGCAATCACTGCTTAACACTAATCTTTGTTCCTATTGAGCAGACTACAGTTTATCTCATTAAATAATGACATAATAAAAATAGGAGGAGGAAGGTGGATATGTTTGCCACCCTGAGTTATTTGTAAAAATAATAAAGATGGGGTAGAAATAAATAGAAGATGTCATTTGTTAGAATTTTGCTATCTTTATTGACCAACTGGTATTCTTTTCACTACCTTTTTTAGACATTCCAAAAGAAGCTTTTTTTTGTTGTTCTTAGCATCTTTCATCAACTTCACCCTATTTTGAGCATTTACATTATGACACCAACTCTGTGATTCCAAGCTATTTCTGTCCTTCCATTCACCCACTCTTTTTGTTTTTAATCTTCCTTAACTTTTTTATATAGCTATACTGGGATGCTGTATTCTTCCCTGCTTTCCTACTCCAAACTGGAATTGCATTTAAGTATAACAATACAAAAGCACATGCATTCTGCATGGAGCAGTACACATGAAAAATGTCTAAATGTCATAATAAATTAAGACAAAATTCAGAGTTAGCAGAGTGTCTAAAAAGGTAATTAAATCTTAAGGTATATTGCAGAAGCATAATGTCACTTGCAAGATTGCCAATTCTGGGCAATTTTATGAAAAATGTTGGTAAAGCGAATGCATTCAAAGAACAGAAACAGGAAACCCGAGGGGGTTGGAAATTAAGTACCGGTACTATGAGGTTCTACAGAAAGAGCTGGGTATATTTATCATGGAGAAGAAAACTTAAAAGGGGTAAGAAAACAAATATAATTAAAACTCAGAGCAGAACTGAATTTCTTCAAATACTAAAAATAGAAGCTATGAGTGGAAATTATAGATATGCAAATTTTGGATAAATATCAGATGAAACTTCCAAACAATTGATGATCTAAAAATCATAGCAAATAATGAGATTTGAGTAAATTTTCACCCAATATTTACATGTTGTTTTTACTCAGTCTGGCAGACATCAATGCAATAGACTGCAATTGCAACAAAAATCCTACTTGAACTTATGAAATCTAATATCATTTATATAATAGTTATAACTGATGTAAAATGACACAAATTATACATTCTGTATCCTGTTTAAATGATGTAAAATTTTATAAATACATTATATAATTTGCATAATGATAGCACTACGGATGATGTATTTTACAGTTTAATTGGTAATAGAAAGTAAAGGATAAAAACACTCATTCCTGAACTCACTATTAAATCAAAGTTTAAATGTAATTGCATAATTCAGAAAAGCATTAAATAAAAAATATTCTCATTTTACATCATAGATATTTTAAAAGTATATCAAGTAATTTAGTATAAAAATTCTGTTTGAATGAATTTTTGCCTCAGTTCTTAAATGAAACTTCCTAACTTCAAAAGATGTCATATATTAAATTTACTTTTAAAAATTATGTTGAACTTCTGGATCTGATAAATTTGAAATTCAAAGTAAATATATTTAGGGAGGGAACTTCAGAACCAACATTTTTAAGAATGTAACTCTTATGTCAATTTTATCAGTTTTCTTTACAGATGGGTCCAACACTGAATGGATTACTGTCTTGTCGTGGCAAAGGGTAACTCAAAGGGTAACTCAAAGAAGCTATGAGCTATGCCGTGCAGGGCCATCCAAGACGGACAGGTCATAGCAGAGAGTTCTGACAAAATGTGATCCACTGGAGAAGGAAATAGCAACCCACTCCAGTATCTTTGCCATGAAAACCCCATGGACAGTACCAAAAGGCAAAAAAATATGACGCTGGAAGATGAGTCCCTCAGGTCAGGAGGTGTCCAATATGCTACTGGGGAAGAGCAGAGGGCTAGTACTAGTAGCGCCAGAAAAAGTGAAGCAACTGGGCCAAAGCTGAAAGGACGCTCAGTTGTGGATGCATCTGGTGGTGAAATGAAAGTCCGATGCTGTAAAGATCTTTTCTCCATAGGAACCTGGAATGTAAGATCCATGAATCAAGGCAAACTGGATGTGGTCAAACAAGAGATGACAACACTGAACATCGACATCTTAGGAATCAGTGAACTAAAATGGACAGGAATGGGTGAATTTAATTCAGAGGACCATCAGGTATACTACTACAGGCAAGAATCCCTCAGAAGAAATGGAGTAGCCTTCATAGTCAATAAAAGAGTAGGAAAAGCAATACTGGGATACAATCTCCAAAATGACAGAATGATCTCAGTGCGAATCCAAGGCAAACCATTCAATATCACAGTAGTCCAAGTCTATGCCCCAACCACTGGCGCTGAAGAGGATGAAATTGACCGGTTCTATCTATGAAGCCCTACAGCACCTTATAGAATCAACACCAAAAAATGATGTCCTTATCATCATGGGGGATTGGAATGCTAAAGTAGGAAGCCAAAAGATAACTGGAGTAGCAGGCAAGTTTGTCAGGACACAGGCTGATAAAATTTTGTCAAGAGAATACAATGGTCATAGCAAACACTCTTTTTCAACAACCCAAGAGACGGCTCTACACATGGACATCACCAGACGGTCAACACAGAAATCAGATTGACCATGTGCTCTGCAGCCAAAGATGGAGAAGCACTACACAGTCAGTAAAAACAAGACCAGGAGCTAACTGTGGCTCAGATCATGAGCTTCTCGTTGCAAAATTTAGGCTTAAATTGAAGAAAGTAGGGAAAAACACTAGGCCACTCAGGTATGAACTAAATCATATCCCTGACGAATATAGAGTAGAGGTGACAAATAGATTTAAGGAATTAGATCTGATAGACAGAGTGCCTGAAGAACTATGGACAGAGGTTCGCAACATTGTACAAGAGATAGCAACTAAAACCATCCCAAAGAAAAAGAAATGCAAGAAAGCAAAATGGCTGTCTGAGGAAGCTTTGCAAATAGCTGAGGAAAGAAGGGAAACGAAAGGCAAAGGAGAAAGAGAAATGCACCCAATTGAATGCAGAATTCCAGAGAATAGCTAGAAGAGATAAGAATACCCTCTTAAATGAACAGTGCAAAGAAATAGAAGAAAACAATAAAATGGGGAGGACCAGAGATCTCTTCAAGAAAATTGGAGATATGAAGGGAACGTTTCATGCAAAGATGGACATGATAAAGGACCAAAATGGCAGGGACCTAACAGAGGCAGAAGAGATTAAGAAGAGGTGGCAAAATTACACAGAAGAACTATACAAGAACGAGCTTAATGTCCCAGATAACCACGATGGGGTGGGTCACTGACCTCGAGCCAGACACCCTAGAATGTGAAGTGAAATGGGCCTTAGGAAATCTGAGCAACAACAAAGCTAGTGGAGGTAACAGTATTCCACTGAACTATTCAAAATCTTAAAAGACGATGCAGTAAAAGTGCTACACTCAATTTGCCAGCAAATTTGGAAAACTCAACAGTGGCCATAGGATTGGAAAAGGTCAGTTTACATTCCAATTCCAAAGAAAGGGAATGCCAAAAAATGTTCAAACTATCGCACCATTGCACTCATTTCACATGCAAGTAAAGTTATGCTTAAAATCCTACAAGTTAGACTCCAGCAGTATGTGGATCGAGAACTTCCAAAAGTACAGACAGGATTTCGAAGAGGCAGAGGAACTAGAGATCAAATTGCCAACATATGCTGGATCATGGAGAAAGCTAGGGAGTTCCAGAAAAACATCTACTTCTGCTTCATTGACTATGCTAAAGCCTTTGATTGTGTGGATCACAACAAATTGTGGCAAGTTCTTAAAGAGATGGGAGTACCAGGCCATATTATTTGTCTCTTGAGAAACCTATATGCGGGTCAAGAAGCAACAGTGAGAACTGAACACGGAACCACTGATTGGTTCAAAATTGTATTCTGTCGCCCTGCCTATTTAACATATATGCAGAGCACATCATGAGAAAGGCAGGGCTAGATGAATCCAAAGTTGGAATTAAGATTGCCGGGAGAAATATCAAGAACCTAAGATATGCAGATGATACCATTCTAATGGCAGAAAGTGAAGAGGAAGGAGAGTGCAAAAGTTGGCTTGAAACTCAACATTAAGAAAACCAAGATCATGGCATCCAGCCCTCTCAATTCCTGGCAAATAGATAGGGAAGAAATGGAGGTAGTGACAGATTTTATCTTCCTGGGCTCCAAGATCACCGCAGATGGGGACTGCAGCCAAGAAATTAAAAGACGCTTGCTCCTGGAGAGGAAAGCTATGGCAAATCTAGACTGCATACTAAAAAGCAGAGACATCACCCTGCCAACAAAAGTATGTATTGTCAAGGCCATGGTTTTCCCAGTTGCAATGTATGGCTGTGAAAGTTGGACCATAAGAAAGGCTGAGTGCCAAAGAATTGAGGCCTTTGAACTATGGTGCTGGAGAAGACTCCTGCGAGTCCCCTGGACTGCAAGGCGATCAAACTGGTCAGTCCTAGAGGAGATCAACCCTGACTGCTCTTTAGAAGGCCAGATCCTGAAGTTGAAACTCAAGTACTTTGGCCAACTAATGAGAAGGAAGGACTCATTGGAGAAGAGCCTAATGCTGGGAAAGATTGAGGGCAATAGAAGAAGGGGATGACAGAGAATGAGATGGCTGGATGGAGTCACTGAAGCAGTAGGCGTGAGCTTAAATGGGCTCCAGAAGATGGTAGAGGACAGGAAGGCCTGGAGGAACGTTGTCTATGGGGTCGTGATGGGTTGGACACGACTTCGCAACTAACAACAACAACAACAATAAAATATATTTTATAATATGCATGCAACAGATAATGAAGAGTTACCTTTTGATTACTATACATGTACAATTAAACATATATTAACAGAAACTATTTTTTCAAGTTATCTTTTAGATTGGTCTCAGCAGAGTTCTTCTGTATAAACAATGATAACATTTACCTGTTCTTCAGGTGGAATTCCTGTCTTCTCTCGTATTGACTGGACACTACGCAGAAACTACAATGGGTGAAACAATGGAAAGCCATATTAATGCAGAGGAACTTGTGTCACAAAGAGAAGCTACAGAAACCTATATATGTTATCTTTGTCCTTTCCTTACCACACATCTAAATATTTATTCAAACAGCATTTCTCTACCCCTCTACTGTCGATGCATTACCTGACACGCCAAAATCCCAATGCATCATTTCAAGCTATGTTGCATATAACCCAAAACTTCTGTAATAAGATTGTGAAATATTTTTTTAAAAATGGCTATACCACAGAGCAAAATCATTGTCCCTAAAAGACAGTGTGTAATTTGTCTGAGAGTAACAGGGACTGCAACTGATGTATACTGGATAATATTAAATATCGATAACTACTGAAAGTTAATAGTAGATTCTGTCCCATCTCTGTTCACTGTACACTTGGCAAATACAGAAGTCAGGTATCATTCTTACAACCTTAATTGAGAATAGTATAATTTCACTTTTCTTATTTGGTCAAAGCTGGGAAAGCCAAATCTTCACATGCCACAGCAATTAGAACATTGTAGTGAATCCCAATTTAAAATTATTTTATATCAAGGGCCCACAGGAGATCATATTCTTTCATCTTTAGCAAAGTAGTGTCTTCATTAGAGCTAAATATATGTATGTCATTGCAAGGTTGCAACAATATCCCTACATAATTGTTCATTGAACCTTATCAATTAGCTTCGTGTCTTCTTCTTAGTTTGGGGACCCTACTAATAGCTCTGAAAAAAGAAATAAGGCAACATGACTGGCTAATAAACTCACACATGTTGGAATCTAAAAATATCCAAACTATTCAACAGAGTGGAATGCAATAGTGAAGACCATTCAAGGAACAGGAAGTAGTTCCCTTGTATGTGACAACAGAATAGGGTGCTTGACTCTACCTCTGCTGTTGCTTCATTCTGCTTGCAGACAGTTTCCATGCCTCCTAATTTCCAGTGTCCATCCTCACTCACAAATACAGAGGATAAGCAGATATTATTGTGGGTTAGGTTTCCCTAGTAGGTGTTTTTAAAAAGATAAAAAATACATAGTAAGACTGGGAATAGTTAAATGTAAAAGTCTTGTTAGTACTAATTAGATATCCTGAGACAACAGAGGACAGCAATCAAAACCACAGAGGAATTTTATATCCCACTGGAGAACTAGAACGAAGGGAGTGTTATGTCAGGCCACGTTTATACTAATCAGTTTATTACTCACACACATCTGGACAAAAAGAACAAGGTAGGCTGCTTAGAGTTTGCTTGCTTTAGTTGTGGAAAAACTATTCATCAATAACCACTAAAGAAAATAATTAAGGACACTGTGCTCCAAATACAAAGAACTGAAATTCATAGTTCTATCTTTTCAGTTGCCTATTCCATTGAGTAACTACATTTATTCTGCCACTTCTTATAGTTACATTAAGTACACAATGCATCTAGGGCCAGATAATTATTTCCATGACCAAGTATGTGTTTAATTAGAAGAAATTAATCTCCAGTCTCCAGGCACAAATCAAATTCATGCTGTTATTCCTATCCCATATGACTATCTTTTTTTCTCCTGCATTGCTTCTTATTCCTTATTCTCTTTACCAACTCTTTTTATCCCACCTTAACAAAATCTAATGTAAAATCCAGAATAAAGTGAAAAGCGTAATAGACTTTTTAAATTATTAACATTATAAAATTGTGCTTCCTCTGGATTTGAAACAATGCATAAGCCAAATGAATTTGTTTGATTTTGAAAACATTTTGCCCATGAATCAAATAAAAACAAGCCTGATTTAAAAAAGCAGCTTAAAAAAATTGAAGGATCTCTTTGTGTCACTCTGAGATTTATTCCAGACCTGCCTGTCCTCATAACATTGGTTTGTTTTGAGAGAGGAATCAGTGCTTTTTTCACTCTGTACAAGTATAGGTGGACTTTTCCCCCCAATTCTTGGACTAGTAGGCAATTTACTTTTACGTTTGTTTTATTCTTACTTCACCAAGGGCGACCTCGTGGGCACAAAAAATAGTGTCTGCAATTTAAGTAAACTACAGAAGGAACACAACCACCTCCATTAACAAGCCTTTAAGTCAATTTCATCATCCCTATTTAAAATGCCCATTTTGATATTCCCTCCTTCTATAAACACGATCCTAAATTCTTGTTCACCTGTCTCCTAGCCCCTAGCTTAGGTGAACATTACACTGCCCTGTCCTGCCCTGCAACCTGTAACCATGGTCAAAGCAACACTGAAAATGATTGGTTGTAATAATGCTGACATATTCTTCCAGCAACCCAACAATGACTTTTTAATTTAATTAGAATGCTTGACAACAAGATGGCTCCTTCTCCTGCAATACTATAACTGCTTATTCTTTCAAAGACCACGTAATATAATGAAAATATGATAGTGGCAATTAATTTTCTATTATTTGGATAAGATTGAAAGGATTTTTCCTATTCTGGAAACAATGACAGCTTAGGGGGTAGAATGATATTTGAATATCAGTTTTGAATTCCATTGGTTAGCTTGGCAGACAAATGAGTTTTCTTTGTCTCTTCTCAACATTCTGAGGCTAACAAAAGTGATGATCAAAGGATGGTTCCAGAATAGAGACGAAACAGAATGAAAACTGCTTTGGGCACACTCCCTAAATCAGGCCTATGAAAAATTCTTTTAGCTTCCAAAAATGCAGATATGTAAAAATACAGCATAATGTGATCTATTTTCCATTAGGTGACACAAAATTATGTTAAAAAAAAAACTAAAGCAGTAAAAAGAAACACCTAACATATGACAGACACACAAAATATAGTGTTAAAGTAACAAATTAACAAAGCCTATCTCCATGTCTGTCTTTATTTTGATTGGAAAGTGCTTAATCGTCACACTCACCCTATCATGAAGAAACACAAGAGCCTGCAAAACATCATAGATTCCAGCACATAACTCTGAAGAAGAGAGAGTCTCCAGGACCTTTTCCAGTGGTTGCACATGCTCTGTAACCAGGTGAATTCCATCTATTTCCACAGTACATGAAAGGAAGCGCAGAAGGCAAGGGTGGCGTAAAGTTTTCAAGTGCTTTCAAAATGCAAACAAAACAAAAAAACACACCACTCAGTATGACATACATATTCTTATATGCACATACTTCATATCCAATAGTGAAAGGGGAAGAAGACAAATATTATATACTTCCTTTCTGTATAGCATGATTTCCATATGATTATTAAACAAATTGAATATTTCCTTAGAATATTTGGACAAAATTAATTCTAATTTGATCTCTATCAATTAGAACTTCCACCTGTATATTGCTTTCAAATTCTAGCCTCATACATAAAATGAGACAAAAAATCCTGGTATTCCAAAAGCCTAATTTTAAATAACATCTCATAGGTGATTTATATGTAGGCTATCTACATTTTTCTGTAAGTCTGTAATGTTTTTGAAGGACAACTCACAAACAATTCTATGAAATAATAATAATAATAATAATAATAATAATAATAATAATAATAATAATAATAATAGTAGTAGTAGTAGTAGTAGTAGTAGTAGTAGTAGTAGTAGTAGTAGTAGTAGTAAAGTTGGAAGGGACCTTGGAGGTCATCTAGTCCAACCCCCTGCTCAGGCAGGAAACCCTATACCATTTCGGACAAATGGTTGTCCAGTCTCTTCGTAAAAACTTCCAGTGTTGGAGCATTCACCACTTCTGGAGGCAGGTTGTTCCACTGGTTAATTGTTCTAACTGTCAGGAAGTTTCTCCTTAGTTCTAGGTTGCTTCTCTCCTTGCTTAGTTTCCACCCGTTGCTTCTTGTCCTGCCTTCAGGCACCTTGGAAAATAGCTTGACTCCCTCTTCTTTGTGACAGCCCCTGAGATATTGGAACACTGCTATCATGTCCCCCCTCGTCCTTCTCTTCATTAAACTAGACATACCCAATTCCAGCAACCGTTCTTTATATGTTTTAGCCTCCAGTCCCCTGATCATCTTTGTTGCTCTTCTCTGTACTCTTTCTAGAGTCTCAACATCTTTTTTACATCGTGGTGACCAAAACTGGATGCAGTATTCCAAGTGTGGCCTTACCAAGGCATTGTAAAGTGGTATTAACAGTTCACGTGATCTTGATTCTATGCCTCTGTTAATACAGCCTAGCACTGTGTTGGCTTTTTTGGCAGCTGCAGCACACTACTGGCTCATATTTAAATGATTGTCCACTAGGACTCCGAGGTCCCTCTCACAGTTACTACTATTGAGCAAGGTACTCCCTATACTATAATCTCTAGCAGCAAATGCTCTATACAGTATGCAAAATGTCTGCAAAATCACTCACTACAATCCAAATAATATAAAAGCAGACACAAAATCAAAACCTTTAGGATTCCCCAAATACAACAGTTTTGACATTTATTTCTTGCAATTTGTCATAGTCTCTATTTGATATATATAATAATTTTAACTCACTCTTCTTAGAAGTAATTCCATATGCTTAATCCATATATTTACAAAATCAAAGAATACTTAAAACTTTCCCAATTATATTTAAGAACATGTATCAAGAAATAACACCCCATAATCAGATCATGCATTTATTTCTTAAAAAGAGATTAAACTAATTGAAAAGGCACTAATAAAATTACAATTGGCAGAGCTTTTTTGAGCTCACCTGATCTGAAAATATTTAAAATTATTTTGAAGACCACAGGCAATGCAAATTGGACAACAATTTCACCTTCCCTTACTATAGATGTGTAAAACTGATGATGTCACCTAGTTATGAGGTAACAAGTTACCTAATAAAACATATTTAAGCAAACAACACTCAGAGAGCACCAAGAACTCCACATGGCCTATTTGTAGGCGGAATACTTCCAACAAAATTAAAACACATCTTGAAAACTGAGGAAAATATTCTGGTGTTAGAACATTTCAGCCTTGAAATATTTTGCCCATATCTATTTCTTATATAGATGAAAGCATGTATATTTCTTTTTATTCACTGAATTAAAAAGGTATTTCTAAACCACAGACGTTTCGGGGAAGGGCTCAAATTCACAGCTAATCTGCCTGAATTTATTTAATAAAAGACAGGTAGTTTCAACTTACGACCATAATTGAGCCCAGAATTAGTCATAAGTTGTTGTGATCGTTAAGTGGGTAATCATGTGACCGCACCCAATTTTGCCAACTTTTTGTGGCACTTGTTAAGTGAATACAGCAGTCATTAAACAAATCCATTTTACCCCATGGGCATTTTTTTGCTGGAAACTGAAAGTAAATGCCAAAAACTGGCAAAAAAATGTCAACAATTGCAGTCACATGACTGTAGGATACTGCAAATGGCCATAAATGTGAGCCAGTAGCCAAATGCCCAAAATGCAATCCCATGACCGAATATGACTGTTGAAATTTTGAAATCGAGTGATGGGTACCTGATGGCGGGGGGGGGGGAGGGGAGAGTGCCTGATTTCTGTTGTAACTTTGAATGGTCGCTATGCGACCGGTCATTAAGCAAATACTACCTGCACGTAAGAAAGTGTATAATTTCTTCTGCAATACCTATAATTTTATTTATCAATTTACTAAATAGCAGCCAACCAATCTAAAACAGGAATACTTTATCAGCCACAGTGATACATAAACAAAAGTCAAATCCTCTCCCCTCCCCCTGCCATCAGATACCAAATCTGCCCCTATTTCAAGCACCAATATATGACATAACAATAGCACCAATAACTTACTGTAGTGTAAGCTTTCATCTCAGACAATGTTTTATTGTGCAAAGGACAAACCAATCTTGATGAAAAATATATGGATAAATATCCAATACTAGAAATGGCAGTAACAAAAAAACAGTCCTAGAAACACTTCAGCTCTTAGGGATAGGCTATCAGTGATTTCAAGAAAGCAATTCTGAGCCAAATAATTAGAAATATCATTTTTTTTTGTAAAACAACTAGCCTGAATATATATTTATGCAGTTATATTTATAATTATATCACACAAAATTAGTGCAGGAAGACCTGTCAGCAATATTATGTAAAATGGCCAGTTTCTACAAATATTTATCAGTGTCTGAGAAACTTCCTGACAGTGAAGACAATTAACCAGTGGAACAGCTTGCCTCCTTCAATCGTGGGCGCTCCATCACTGGAGAGTTTTAAGAAGAGGCTAGACAGTCACTTGTCTGAAATGGTATAGGTTCTCCTGCTTGAGCAGGGGGCTGGACTAGAAGACCTCCAAGGTCCCTTCCAGCTCTATTCTATTCTACTTATATTTATATACCGTATCTACTGTGTTTCCCCAAAAATAAGACCCAATCTTATTATTTTTTGCCTCCAAAAGAGGCAACAGGTCATATTTTCAGGGGGTGTCTTTTCCACTCACCTCGTGGCAGCACTGACAGCCCCGCCCAGCTGGCCCACTTCTTCTGCAGCCAAAGGAGCAGCTTCATTCTACAGCTGAGAATAGCGCTCCGGGCTGCATTTCGCAGTCAGAGGCCTTTCTGGAAGGCCTATGGAGCCAAGAATTGAGCTATGGATTGAATCCATAGCTCAGTTCTCGGCTGCAGAAGCCTTCCAGAAAGGCTTCTGACTGCAAAATGCAGGCCTGGGGATGCCACAGAAGTGGGCCGGCAAGGAGAGGCAGGTGTTGATTCATGGGAAGCCTAGAAAGCGGGTATGAGGCCTGTGGGGTGGCTCCACCCCCTTACCCCCACTTGATTTTTAGGCATGCGCCTCGACCCAAAACTAGGGCTTATTTTTGAGGTAGGGCTTATATTAGGCCTACCCCCAAAAATCAAACTAGGGCTTCTTTCGGGGAAACACGGTAACCATTATTATTTTCTTCCCATGCCTAGCTTTGAATGTAAATAGAACATAAAATGTTAAGCATAATATAATGGCTAATTACTTGTGAGAATACAGTCACTATGTTTTGTAAAACATGCTTTATATTTTAATGTTTCTACAAACTCAATAAATATATTCAATAAATTATAACAAAACAACAATGTGAATCCAACCATAATCCTCTGTCAGAATAATACTCTATGTAGTGATACATTCTATGTTCTACATCAGTAATCACTAGGAATTAAGCTCAACTTTACTTTTTGTGCTGCTATTTCAAAGGCCATGTGTCTTTTCCCCATAAATTGCCCTTGAAATTTCTACTGAAAAGAGATTTCAAAAATTTCTATGCAAATAGTAATAATGTAATAAATATTTAAATACCTTGGCAGCTCTGTTAACATTGTCTTCATTCTCTCTGTTGTAAACAAACACTGAAGCAAGTTTGTCATGCTGCAATATTGCTGAATAAATATTGACTCCAGAAGGTAGTGTAAATGAAGGTTCTTCCACTGCATCACGCTTTAGAGCACTGTTCTCTGATCCCATTACCTAACTCAAGGTGTCTTGGAATATATTTTATAGTAGCAAAGAAGCTTTAAAGAGAAATGATTTCAGACAAATTAGTCCCAATTAATATTAGTGTAAAATTCCTTATGTTCAGCAACATTCATAACAAATTGTGATTATGCCATAATGCAGATCTTACAATTACATACTTAAATGTGAATCATTTGCATAATCAGAAACCTATGTGTTAGTATTTACATGATGCACATATTGTTTGATACCCCATTCCCCATCCTTTCTTTGTACAAAGCAGGAGGAATATAAATAAGAAAAGGAAACTTTTCACTCTTTTATGATGACAAATGTGAGATTAAAACTGAAAATATAAACAGAGTAACCCATATTAATTAGAGTAGGTCTTCCAGGTTAATATACCTATGACTATACAGTACTAACCTTGAAAATGTTTAAATGTCTACCAATGTCTTGAACATAAACATTTCAAGTTTTTTAAATATATGTGCATATCTTAAAGTAAACATGACATACTGAGAACAATTTCACTGAAAACACTGAAAGTACATTCTACCAGAAATTGTCTTTTTGCCCTTTCTGGAAACAAAGAAGTAACTTTGTGCACAATATGAAAAAGATTAGGTCAGTTTGTATGTGCTACTGAATCTCAGAATGAACAGAAGCTGACACAGCCTCTACATCAGTGATGGCGAACCTTTTAGAGACTGAGTGCCCAAAGTGCAACCCAAAACCCATTTATGCATCGTCAAGTGCCGGGTGGGTGTGGCCCATTGGCTGGGTGTTGCCAATTGGGTGGACGTGGTCAATTGGGTGGGCGTGGCTGCAGTGGTAATGGCAGACTGGTGGGACTAAAAAGTTCAATCAATCAATTCCAACTTTGCAAGATCTTTTTTTTCCCAGCGAGAAGTTGAAATTGACTGAGTGAACCTTTTTTTTTTTTTTTTGCACATGGCGGCAGAGGCCTAAAGCGAAAAGGTTTTATAAAACCCAACTGAAGGCCTAGGACTGGGGTGTGCCCACAGAGAAGGCTCTGAGTGCCACCTCTGGCACCCGTGCCATAGGTTCGCCACCACTGCTCTACATGGTACAAATTTAAATAGAACAGATCTAAAACATACTTTCAAATCAACTATGAAGTATTATAAGAAAGAAAGATTAAGGCAGTGGTTCTCAACCTTTTTAATGCCGCGACCCCAACCGGTCGTAAGTCGAGGACTTTCCCTGCCCGGGAGCGCCGCGCATGCGTGGTTCCGCCCCCTGCACCGGCCGAGGCGTAGCTGGCAAGCGGCAGAGACGGAGCAGGCCGACCACCAGCTGGCCCAGCCCAAGGGAGGTAAGGCACCCGCCGGAAAAGGGGGAAAAATGGTGGACAAAAAAAATGGCGGACAGCCTTGCTTGGCGACCATGAAATGGTCGATCGACCCCAAATGGGGTCCCGACCCACAGGTTGAGAACCACTGGATTAAGGTTTGTAAATGGTCCTCACAGAAACCAGATATGAATATAGTTGAAAATCTATGGGGAGAGCTCATATATACAGTACATGCAAAAAGATAAAGACCAAAGAATACTTTTGAGCTCTGCAAAGAAGGCAAATAGGCAAATATAAACACTTAAATCTCTTTAAGAAATGTACAAAAAATGTTATTTCAGCCAGAGGAAGTTTACAAAGTACTGAGTTTCCAAGATTTTGCATCTGCATCTGCCCTATAAATTGTTTTCTTATTTTGAATTTGTAAGCAACTACACAAAAATAGTAAGTATGCATTCAATTTTGCAAAAAGATATATTTAAATTTGTACCTTCTTTTCACCTAGGGATGCCTAAAGTGATTATGCTGAAGGAAGAAAATCAGCAGAAACAGAAAGTTTTAATTATTCATTTTCCCCCATGCATACAATTTGGAGCAGAATCCCTTTTAATGCAAATGGAAGGGAAGGATATATATATCTTTTTGGTAACAAATTCTTATTGGCTAATTTAAGTACAGAAAATGTTCTTTACCAGTTTCTGGAATATCATGAAAGTGCCTTTTTCATTGTATAAGCCTATGATTACGGAGAGAGAAAAAACCCAAGCAATTTTGCCAAAAAATAAGCAACCGCCAGAGGGCCTTAGTTCATACAGTCAATCACTGATTTTGAAATGAACTTCAGTTACTACCTAGGTATAGTGCAAGATTTTTGCATTTTTTTTTCAGTCAAAGAGAAAGACAAATTTGTGAAGCCTGTAGAATTGATTTTGATGTTAAGCTCAAAGGTGGTTACTTTGCTTTTTTTTTCCTCCCTAGTCATAGGCTTATACAATGAAAAAGGCACATTCATGATATTCCAGAAACTGGTAAAAACATTTTCTGTACTTAAATTAGCCAATAAGAATTTGTTACCAAAAAGATAAGTACACGTTTCCCTTGCACTGAGCAACTTAAATTCCTCTTTAGCCATGGATTTTTATTTTGTTTTATTTTATATCCCCTTCTTTTATTATTTTTAGAAATAATGCAATGAACATATCCAACACATCCTTTTCCTCATATTTTCCCCACAACAACCCTGTGAGGTGGGTTGGGCTGAGAGTGACTGGCCCAAGGTTACCCAGCAGACTTTTCACAGCTAAGGGAGCACCTGAACTCATGGTCTCCGGCTTTCTGGGCTGGTGCCTTAACCTTTAGATCAGTGGTTGCCAAACATTTCTATACCCCGCACCACTAGAACGCTTCTGATATATTCTTGCACCACTTACAAAAGTTTGAAATAACGGCAACAAATTACACATATACACTATACTTTTGAAAAGCCAAGTTTTCGCACCCCTTGGAATATCATCTCGCACCCCAAGGGGGTGCGAGCACCCCTGGTTGGGAAGCCCTGCTTTAGACCAAACTGGCTCTCAGTTTTAATTGGTTTTGTTGACTATTTGTTTAACTGTCTTTCTGTATCCATTTAGAGATAATGGTAGAAAACACAAAGCACAAATTGAGTTGATAAACAGTAAATGCAGTACATTTAAATCACAGAAAATTGAAAGTTTGGAGACTGATAGAACAAAATTAGTCTGACCACCACTGATTCCTTTTTAAAAAAGTGAAGCAACACCTTTACTAGAAATACCAAAGCAGACTCATCACTCTTATTTTTAAATGTACATGCCCCTCATTTCCATTTTACAGCATACTATTTATGTGTTCCTTGTTAACTCTCAGTATTTCACTGTACTTCCTGGCTCAGCTATGTCACTCACTATTCACTGGTCATTCACTCACAGAGAAATATACAAGTTTTGGTCACTTATCTAAAACGTTGTATAATATGGCATGCCCCACAGTGAGAAGTAAAGAACAGATTAGACAGGAAAAAAAATGTTTCAAACACAAACACACAAAAGAAGGCCAGAACATCATGAAATAAAACAATATTAATTCTGTAAATCAATGTCAGATCATCAGACCTAATCTTATATTTCAGAGATAGACGGACTGACTTATCCAACTGAACTCTAATCTCTAAATGTGCCGGTTAATATTTAAAATGTCACAGGACTCTCCACCTTTCTGGAATAAAATTCTGTGACGATAAAACAAAGGCACCAATAATGCCCCGACGTTGGGCGGCTCTCTTCCTTTACTAAAGTGCGCCTCAGTGCTGATGACAGGCAGTCTGCATGGCAAGCAGAATCACCAGGACCGGGACGAGACCTCTCCTGAAAAGACACTGAGCCCCAAAGTCAATTCTTTCTCGCCAGCGTCGAGCTGAGCCATTACCCCCGTTACCGGGAAATCAACCCCCCTCCCCCCCCACAGAATTGTCCGGGCTGTCACCGCCGGTTGGCTGGCGCCCTCTCACCTGCGACCCCGCCGAGGGGGAAGGAAGGAACCGAACTGTCCTCACCTCCCCGCTTTCTCAACAGCCACTTCCACAACAAGCGCTGAGGGAAGGGGAAGGTAAATTTCCGCCTTACGCAGACCATAGAATCACACCGGAGGATCCACTGACGCCCACAAGATCGTCCTTTGCTTCGCGCAGTGGTCGGTGGCGCCATATTGAATGAGGGCAGGAGAGACTGGCAAGGAGCTCTTAGTCGACGGAGCGAGACCGCGGAAGCTTGTTAACTGCAGGGACGTAAAAATGTCGATTAATAAAGAATTAATAAAGGATGCCGATTAGGAAGTTAGAGAAAACGCTAGTAGGTCCATCTTACAACTCTTGCTACAGTTAATTTCTAATAACATACTGCCTTTGCATGGTGAGTAGGGGGCCGTCGTTTTTTGATGGAATAAGTAACGATTCCTGGAATGTATCGCGTTGTCCCCGATGGCACTTTCACGCGGCTGCACTAAAGCACTGTTCCGCAGTGTAACAGCAGAAAAGTGCGCCAGCGGAAAGAACTGTGTGAGGTGCCCGCAACATTGCAGATCTTCAAACCAGAGAAGTAGCTCTATCTAGCGGTGGGAAGTGCCTCCTTTGAGCACCTGTCCCGTGGGACTGCTGCTATTAGTTCTTGATCCCCATGAGCTGCATCAAATGAGCTTCTCTGCTTCTTCTGCCACCCATGGCAACAGAATGACCAGGGAAAACAGGAATACAGCCCCTCCTTTTTTCCCCTTCTGCTTTGCTAGCAAAGGGTGAGCAGGTGAACGGAAGGGGAGAGAACGGGGTAGGGCAGGTATGCTGCAGATAATGATGTAATTTCAGGGAAGCTTTTCTCCCACATCTTTGCCACAAGGGGAAGAAAGTGGAGAAGGATAGCAGATGTGTATTGAGACACCTTTGGTACTACTGATGGAAGGCCTTTGGCGGGATTGGGATGGGATTAGTGCACCCATCCAGACTCTACTTGACCATTCAGCTGTCTTGGTTGCTCTTTTTTAATAACTTAAGAGACTTGCAAGTGAAGAACATTGATTTGCAGTGGCTCTCCTTCCTCCAGGGCCAGTTCTAGTTGTATTGGTGAGCAGGAGAATGGGCACTTTAAGTATAAATCTTAGAAATTAGTTTGGAGCAACTCAGGGGAATTATTCCTAGCATAAAGAACCACCTGGGTTTTGTGCAATCTTTGGGCTAAGGTTTTAGTTCAAAACTATTTTAAAGCAGCCCATGTTAATTTACATCCTTTAATAAAATAGAACCCACCTGCAATGTGTCAGAGGTTGATTTTTAGGAAGTTGAGGTTTATGAGTTGTTGATTTTTTTAAAATAACATTGCTTTTAACTCATTATTTTAAAATTTTACTTTGGGAATTACCTGGAGAACCTCAGCTATGTCATATATAAATGAAGTATCTATTGTAATTTTGGGGTTACATTGACATCATTTTTTGTTTAACTGTTTAAATATTAAAGTAATCCAACATTTAAAATTTAAGCCTGGGCACTTCCCCAAACCAGTGATATTGCTATTTGAACTCTATATCAAGAGCTGCAGGACAGATCCTATATAATAGTTACTTTGAAATAAGTTTTTATTGAGAATATTTACTCTGTAACAATGCATTTATCTACAGTTCAGGGAGGCACAATGTCCTTTAAATCAAGTCCAAAAGCTGTAATACAACCAATGTTCCTCTCAGGTTGAAGAATAAAGGGCTATCAAGACATTAGTATTCCCTTACAAAATGACCATTATATACACATAATTTTTTAAAAGTTGCTAGAGATTTTGAAGACAAATCTTCAAAAAAGATTTGAAAACAATGTATCATATGACATTTCTGTCAGCAGCTTTTTTTTTTTCACTGAAATTTAACTACATCCTATATATCAGGAAGAAAAATTTGGCTGAGTCTGCCTCATCTGTGGCCCTGGTAACAAATAAGCTTAGAAAAAAAATATTTTGATACCAATTTAACTCCCTTGTTCCCCCAAAACAAATCAGATTGCCTGCTAAGGACAAATAGTACTCAGTGACGAAGTTTCCCATTCCTGCTGTCTGGCACTCCCATCTTTCACTAGGAATCTTATTTTTTTTAAAAGAGAGTAGGTCAATTCAAAAGAGAAAGTTCAAATTCAAATTCAGAATAGAACTGGAAGGGATCTTGAAGGTCTTCTAGTCCAACCCCCTGCTCAAGCAGAAGATCCTATACCATTTCAGACGAGTGGCTTTCCAGTCTCTTCTTAAAAACCTCCAGTGATGGAGCACCCACGATTTCTGAAGACAAACTGTTCCACTGGTTAATTGTTCTCACTGTTAGGAACTTTCTCCTTAATTCCAGGTTGCTTCTCTCCTTGATTAATTTCCATCCATTGTTTCTTGTCATGCCCTCTGGTGCTTTGGAGAGTCTTTGTGGCAGACTCTCAAATACCGGAACATCCCTGTCATGTCACCCCAGTCCTTCTCTTCCTCAGACTAGCCATACCCAAAATCCTCAACCGTTTTTGATATGTTTTAGTCTCCAGGCCTTTAATTATCTTACTTGCTCTTCTCTACACTTTTTTCAAAGTCTCAACATATTTTTTGTAATGTAGTGACCAAAACTGGATGCAGTATTCCAGGTGTGCCCTTACTAAGGCTTTATAAAGCGGTACTAATACTTCACGTGATTTTGATTCTGTGCCTGTGCCTGTTTATACAACCAAGGATTGTATTAGCTTTTTTGCCTGCTGCTGCACACTGCTGGCTCCACTAGGACTCCAAGGTCCTTCTCATAATTATTGTTTTAAGCCAGGTTTCACCTAATCTGTACTTGTGTGAGAACCCATATCTATCATCTTTCATACTTCGCTGCCTCTCTTTCTCTCCCTCAGATCCTGTCTAGTATGCCTGCCATCAACTTCTCCTAATAAAAGTTCCTTTTGGAAGAACTTGCTTCCATGAGTTCTGCTTTCTTGGGATGAGGTGTTGAGGTGGGTCCTGACATTAGACAGGATCTGCAATAGTAGGCAACCCGGAAGGACGAACCTTGCCGGGGGACTCTGCAACATCTACCATGTCAGACAATGGTGTGAAGGAGGAGGAAGCCACCGCGAAAGGAAAGCCCTCCCTTCGTTTGGAACCCTGCCAGCTGTCCGACTCTGAGACGTCCTATACCTCGGAGGAAGAGGTGGTGGAGACGCACAGCTGTAAACCTCGCTGGTCCATGGGCGTAGGCAAGAAGGACGAGTGGGAGAAAAAGTCGAGAAAGGTGACACTGAGGCGGGGCAGCCACCAACCGGGATGGAAAAAAGAAATGGAGAGATCACTACACCTTAGCGAAGGTGAGGACGATCGCAGAGAGCAGTCAAACTGGATCCTGGAGAAGGCGATCGATCTAATGAAATCAACCCTCATCTCCCTCAAGGATAAAAAGCTCGAGCCCTGCGGCCGCACCGTTACCGTGAACTGCAGCACAAGAGAAACCGATGGGGAATCCGACCCTGAAGCCCCAGAAACATCAGGCGGGGCAGCCGAGACCGCAGCCATCACAGGGCTAGCCCCCACTTCCCACCACACAGCAGCTGCCGATCGAGATGGGCAACACCACAGACAATGATGTGGGCATCGATCCATCCAGAAGTTCCCACCGCTGGACGTAAATTTTCCGGGAGAGCCGCGGTGCCTGCGGTTCTTCTTAACCCAAGTCCTCAACTACATGGAAGAATACAGCCGAGACATCCCCACCGACAAGGCGCGGATCCGCATCGTACAGGCGGCCCTGGATGGCATGGCAGCTGACTGGGTGGTGGACCTACACGACACCAACGCCCCCAAGCTCCAGAACTTCAACCAATTCATGTTCTCTCTTAGACGGTGATTCGAGGACTTGTTGGCAGACTGGAATGCTCGTGAGAAAATTAAGATGGTGAAGCAAGGCAGGCGCCCAGTGGCCGAGTACACCCAGGAGTTCCAAGCCATTGCTAGTAAGCTGAATTGGCCGGAAGACATCCTGCTTAGCCACTTCAAGGACGGGTTGAATTACAATCTCTACGATGCCTGCCTTCCCCGGGGAGATCCACGCCGATTGCACGATTGGTACATCCTGGCAGAGGAAGCCGAAATTGACCTACTCAAGAGACATCGCCGGGGAAAGCCATGGAACCGATCACCCCCTGAGCCGTCATGCAAGCCCATGAAGTCTCAACCCACAGCTAAGAAAACTGCCGGCTGTTTCAAGTGCGGGAAGGAGGGGCTTCCGGTTCTGGTTTGCGGCGCCAGCGATCACGCGGGGACAGTCTGCTCTCTGCCATCCGGTTTTCCCTCACCAAAAGACACTGGAAAGGGTCAAAAGTCACCCTGGAGGGGCAACCACCACTGAGGAGGACCCTCGCCTGAGCGTGGAAGGGCGGCAGTCCTCTCGCTCGAGCTGAGGCAGCTCCTTTGGATCGACGAGGAAAAGACCGGCCATCAACATGTCTGATCATCTAGCTGCATCAGCCGAAAGCCAAAAGCACTATTAAGCACAATGAAGCACCGTGGAAGATCTGGGTGAGACCCTTCCTTTCCTCTCTTCTACCCCCACTACCTTCCTGTAAAAGCCGCTGAAATATTTTCCCTGCTCTTAATACAGCGGCGTTTATACACCTTGGGAATTTAAGCTTGGAAACTAAAGGAAAGAATAACTAATTTTTTTTAACCAAATAACTGGATTTTTACATTTTGGATACTTTGGAGTCCTAAATGTTTTTATTATAGAGACTGAGCATTTTATCTATCTTAATTCTGAAAAATACTCTCCTGTTTTTTTTTTAAACTATATAAAAGCATAATTGCTGTTTTGGAAAAAACTTTACAGCCTACTGGGGACATCTTGTGGCAAAACGTGATACAGCAATTGAATTTCTCTGTCTGTTAAGCTTGTTGGCTCTTGATTTATCCTTCATACTATCAAAATAGATAAGAACTGGAAACAGCTGGGTGGTGAGAACAACTTCTAGAAACTGTGGAGGTGGAAATTGGCTGATTCTCTCTAAACATAGCCTCCACTAAAAGACTATCTTTAATTAGTATAGAAATGGAGGAATTCTACCCACAGCTTAACTACAAACTTATACTTGAAAAAAATCTTGAAGCCACTGAGCTAATGAGTTCTATATCAAAAGCCAAGGATGTTATCCCCAAACCACAAAGTGATCTTCAGACTCCAACTGACCAACTTGTAACCCAAAAAACAACAAAAGAGGAACAACCCATCATTAAAGAGGACTTTGTGCAACAACATATACAATCTATTGAGAACCTTGATGATCCAATATTGACTCTAACCAAAGCACCAGCAATTCTCAAAGCAACAGGATCTGAACAACAACTACAATATACTGAGAACCTTGACAATCTGAATAAGCAAACAACAATGACAACACTGGATATGACTATATACTTTACTCAGAGTAAACTGGAAGAAGATAAAGAAGACCAGACTGAACTGAACATAAACACTCTAAACAAAACATGGAGATTTGATGTATTGGGCTAGCAACCTAATAACTATAAAAGGGCCAGTTCCTTTGAAAAATTGATAACTGGATATTCTCCCTTGATTCAAACAGCTTATGTGGGAATGAAGGGAGACACATTGGAGGATTCAAAGGCACTGGTATGGAAGCCTGCATGGCACAAAAAGAAAGCCAGAGTTAGATTTAAAAGTGGGTTTTGAAATTTCACCTAATGGGTTAAGAAAGTTTTTAGATATACCGGCTGATTTAATATTTAGTATTTAGATTTATAATGGAAATGAAAATTAACTTTTAAATTATAGTGTTGAATTGTTATATGGAAATGGGTTTGTGATAATGAAAGATATGTTATTAGTAAATGAGGAACTATTAGGATGTGAAATAGAAGTTTTTAATGAAATAAGATAAGAATTTAAATTTTGGAATAATATGTATACTTTAGCTGTGATAATTACTCTGTAATGAAATAAGAGTTACCTGAAGTTTAAACATTATGGTTATTAAAGGCTAAACTTGAATATGATAACTGAATTAAGTATAATTCAAAATCAGAACTTGGATAACTGTAACTAAAATTGTGTTCATATAATGTATTGATTGATTGAGCTTTATTAAGAAATGTATTAAATTGAATATGATATAATAAGGGAAATAGAGAGGGAACTTCTAATGATCTAATTTTTGATTTACATGAATGACGCTGTTACTGGACTATGGATTACCCTATCTCCACGGTGTTTCCTAATCACTTGGCTGTAAAAATTGAAAAATTAATAAAACTTGATAAAAAAAAGTACGGGAAGGAGGGACATTGTGCCGCAGAATGCCGCTCGAGGAACCCCCAGCAGAAGGCCGAACGGACACCAGCCAGGAGATTGGGAAGGTCGCCCACCAAGCCGCAAGAGGCAGCCATGGGGGCACCGAGGCTATCGAGTTCCCCCCTCTGCCCAACAGGGAAAAGGGACTCCGGCTACACCGCAGGAGAATCCGACTCGCCAGACGACTACTCCAAAGACGAACCCCTGGATGACATCCTTATATTTACGGAGACTAAAGAGGAGCACATAAAATTAGAGCAGTCTTGAAAAAATTGAGAGCAGCCAACCTCTATGCAAAATTGTCCAAATGCGAGTTTCACAAACAGAGAATTGACTATTTGGGTTACCGCATATCAACCAAAGGCATAGAGATGGACCACGAGAAGGTCTGGGCGGTGCTAGAGTGAGTGCCACCCCACACGAGAAAGCAACTACAAAGCTTCCTGGGGTTCACTAACTTCTACTGTCAGTTCATCCCTTCTTTCGCCCAGATAGCCCTGCCTATTATGAACTTATTAAAAACGAAAGGGGGGAGCTCAGTAAAACCTAGTCAGCCACTAACCTGGACAATGGAATGTCAAGCCGCATTCAAAAGACTAAAAAGGCTTTTTTCGGCTGAGCCGGTCCTAAAGCACCTCGACCCAGATAAGCCGTTCGTAATCCAAGCCAATGCAAGTGATGTAGCAGTAGGGGCAGTATTGCTGCAGGAAAACGACAAGCGGCAGCTGCAACCCTGTGCCTACACATCCAGAAAACACTCTGACACGGAGCAACATTGGGCGGTGTGGAAAAAAGAGGCGTACGCTGTAAGGTGGGCACTCCTCACTTGGCACTTCCTGGAGGGGAACAAAATCCCATTCCAGGTCTGGACAGACCATAAGAACTTGGAAGCACTAAAAAACCCCAGAAAATTCAGCCCTAAACACGTCCGGTGGTCACAACACTTCCACCGGTTTACATTCAAAATCAAACACTTGCCAGGGGGAGGAATTTCCTGGCAGACGCCCTATCCTGCATGCTCCAGTACAATAGCTCCTGGCCAACCATCACCAAGACGCTCATGCCGGAAGCGCAGCTGGCAGCGCAAGTAACCACAAGAGCTCAGGCAAAACTAAAGCAGCCCATAGCCAGCCAAGCAGGGATAGAATTCAGGAAGGCTCTAGAAACCAATGAATGGTTCCAGAGCCACAAAAACTTATACACTATCACTGAGGGCTTGCCATGGGTGGGAGAGAAGTTGTACATCCCAAAAGCCCAGAGGATCACGTTTATGCAACTCTGCCATGACATGAAACGGGTGGGTCACTTTGGTTTCATGAAAACGCTGCATCTAGTGAAGAGATAGTTCTGGTGGCCATCTATGAAAAAGGACATTGAGAGCTATGTGGCCAGCTGTCCAACTTGTGCAGCTGATAAGAGATTGCAAGGGAAAGCCCCCGGACTGCTACAGCCGGTGGCAAACCCCTCAGCCCCCTGGAGGGAATTCTCCATGGATTTCATAGTAGAACTACCAGAAATGGAAACACAGCGATCTGGGTGGTCACGGACCTATTCTCAAAACAAGTACACTTCATTCCATGCCCAAAGATCCCCACTGCTAAAACCTTAGCAAAATTGTTCGTCCAGCACATATATAGATTGCATAGAGTACCCCAGCACATAATATCAGACGGGGATGCAATTCACATCGGACTTTTGGAAAGAGTTCTTATCCCTTCTGGGGACCACCCAAGGGCTGTCATCTAATCATCATCCTCAAGACAAATGGCGGGACGGAACGTTCGAACTCAGTACTTGAACAATATTTAAGATGCTTTATTAATTTCCAACAGACGAACTGGACCGACCTGCTCCCTTTCGCAGAAGTGGCATACAACAACGCGGTCCATTCAACCATGGGCTACACCCCATTCCAAGTAGTATGGGCCAAAGCTTCAACCCCATGCCAGAACTGAGCGCTACCGAGCCGGCTATTCCCTCTTTGAAGGAGTGGATCGCACAATTAAAAAACACCTGGCCAGTAGTTAGAAAAGCACTAGAAGCTAGACAGGCCTATAAAGCACAAGCAGATAAGAAAAGAGTCGAACCAAAACCATTCGTCGTAGGGGAAATGGTGTACTTATCCACAAAATACCTAAAATCCCTGCAACCATCCAAGAAAATAGGGCCAAAATATGTGGGACTGTTCCCCATCTAAAGGATCTTAAACCCAGTAACAGTAGAGTTAGAATTATCAAAAACCCTCAGGCAGATTTACCCTATCTTCCACTGCAGCTTATTAAAACGAGAGCAGCGATCACCGCTATGACCAGCCACCGTCCCACCACCTCCTCCCATTATGATTGAGGGGGAGCAGCATTTTGAAATAAAAGAAATCCTTGACTCCCGAAAATAGCACAGAATGACTCAGTATCTAGTAGTGTGGAAGCACCTCCTCTTCCCAAAGCAAATGGGTGCACAAACACCACATTAGAGCCCCCAAACTAATAAAAAAAATTCACACAGACTACCCGAACAAACCAGACTAACCTCTCACCTTTTTTGTTTTGTTTTGTCTCTCAACAGATTGATCTCTCATATTTTTAAGGGGGGCAGGATGTAAGAACCCATATCTATCATATTTCATACTTCCCTGCCTTTCTTTGTTTCCCGATTCCATTCTCTCCCTGGGTTCTGCCATACTCCTAGAGGGGAGGGGGGAACGGAGCGCGTATTTATTGCCTTAGCTTCCTCTATCGATACAATGTAGCACTTTGCTTTCCTGCCTCCTTTCCCTATTTGTACAATGTAATATTTCACCTTAGCTTCCTTTATTGCCACAATGTAACACTTCACGTTCCTGCACTGTATCTCTCTCTGAACTTTCTTCTCCCTAACCTGTCAGCTAGCAAAGGGGGGCGGGGAAGAAATACAACCTCTGGAGCCTGGCTTATTTCTCCACTCTCAAGAGAAAGTGCGAAGAGCTGCCTAAACATCGCCGCTATGACCAGAGCCGGACCGATGTTATCTCCCCTTTCCCACGATGGACTTAACACCTGGGGATTGGCGGGTTTGAATCATCCGGATGAATTATGGGGTGGGGTTTGCTTGGGGATACTTTAACCCATCAATCTGTACAGGAGTCCCTCAGATACTGTCTAGTATGCCTGCCATCAACTTCTCCTAATAAAAGTTCCTTTTGGAAGAACTTGCTTCCATGAGTTCTGCTTTCTTGGGATGAGGTGTTGAGGTGGGTCCTGACAACTTGTACCTTTGGTTTTTCCTGCCTAAGTGTAAAATCTTGCTTTTCCCCACATTAAATTTCATTTTGTTGGATAGGGCCCATTGTTCAAGTCTGTCAAGATCCTTTTGGATCTAAGCTTGTCTTCTGGGGAGGGGGGTGTTGGCTATTCCTGCCAGCTTTATGTCATCTTCAGTGAAATTGAAGTGTCAACCTGAATGAGTTAGACTGATTTATAGAGGGCATAAGAAAAAGCATGACTCAATATGTGTCTTTGTGTATGTGTAGGTGGTGGTGATGATCATGCAGATGAAAATAAATGAGAAAAAGAGATGAATACATTACAAAGCTCATTTCAGGAGTGATGTAAGTGAAAAGAAAAACCCCCAGAAATTCTGTTTTTTTCTTGTTCAGGTTTATGAGAGTTAAATTAAGAGACTTTGGCCTGCACAAAAGGTACATGAATTTTTGTTTCACAATACATGATTACTCTTCTAGAGAGAATGTCCGCAAAACTGAAAATCTGTACCATGAACATTTAGTACCATGAACATTTTCAGACAGTGTGCCAAAACTGGCTAGGATTGTAGGAGTTGCAACTGCAACGCATTGAGAAACTGTGATGTATATGTCTCTGAAGTGTTTTTCTTAATAGGTGCAGAGAACCTATATATGTGCCTGCACAAAAGTGTTTGTTGTTATTTGACTCCAGGGAAATTAGATAAATTAACAAAAAGATTTATAATGGAATATTGTTTGGAAAATTGGTGAAAAAAGGAATTCTACATATTTTGAAATTACTGAATATTATATTATTTAGTCACTGTTCCTGAAAAAAAATAATTAAGCTTAACTGTATCCCTGGCTTCTTGATAGCAAGTCTTTTGGCTACTGTGCAGAACATTTCTGACAGAGGATTAAGTACCAAAGTTATCATTTATCCTGCAATTTCCAAACAGCATTATACATTCTGAAATTTCAATTGATTTTAAATTCAAAATGTGTATCACATATGTGCTATGAAATGACATCAATACAACTTGTCACATCCTGGAAAAAAGTCTCACAGAAAGGGAAGGTACTAAGAATATTACTCAATTTCTTCAATGACATTATAAAGCATAAACCAGTTATATCTTTTATACATCAATTAAATTTTTATTCAAAAACAAAGAAGTCATATTAGTTTAACTCATGGACCCTGGGCATACAGTGTAACAATCACTCAGTCTATTTTTAAGGTAATTAAATTAATTGCTCAATATACATAACATTGACTTTCCAGTTAGCAGATTCCAACTTCTGGAAAAAAACCCCAAAAGTAATAATACATAGATGCAGAAGAAAGAGAATTGAATTCCTAACATTTTCTTGGAACAACAACAAACATGTATTACAGTCATGTAAACAGTAGCATCATGCATTGATAATATGAAAAAGTGTCCTAATTAAAACACAATTCAATAGTACAGGAAGTTTAATATGATAGATTGCTTTATCGGGATCCAAAGTTGTTATAGTAGTAAGGCTCATCTGGTCGATAGCCATAAGCAGTAGTTGGGCGGCTTGGAATACCTATGGGCTGGCCAAATCCATCCATTGCAACACTATAAAGAAATGATGACACAGTCAACATATTATAATACAGATACATTATCTATGCAAATGATTTGGGAAAAACAATAATCAGTAGTAAATTATTTAATAGTTATACACAGGATATCAAAAAACTATGTTCAATCTAGCTGACAGTTATAATCAAAGCCATTTTTCTAACTTGTTATGTAATACCTGATATTAATAACTCATAATAACATGCTGTAATGTCTGCTACTGTATTACTGCATAGTAATACAACTTTTATAATATAAAAAGTGGAAAGAGGGGCATATAACTAATGCAGAATATCAGCAAATAGCCCAAACCTGCAAAGATGAAGTCAGGAAAGCTAAGGCTCAAAATGAAATAAGGTTTGTGACAAAAGTAAACAATAAAAAAAGCTTCTTTCAATATGTAAAAAAACAAGAAAAAAGGAAACGATTGGTCCATTAATGGGAGAAAATGTCAAGAAGGTGATGAGCAGCAGGGAGAAAGCAGAACTGCTTAATCCACTTTTTGCATCTGTTTTTACACAAAAAGAAAAAACCAGTCTAACCTATCAAACAAAATTGTAAAATGCAGATTAGGAATGCAAGTCAAAATAAACAAGAAAATGGTAAGAGAACACCTATCCGCTCTAGATGAGTTCAAATCACCAGAACCAAATGGATTACGCCCCAGGGTTCTGAAGGAACTGGCAGACTTGATCTCAGAACCATGATCCATATCTTTCAAAGATCCTGGACACCGACGAAGTACCAGATGACTGGAAAAGGGCTTATATAATTCCTATCTTCAAAAAAAGGGGAAAAAATGGATCCAGGAAACTATGTATAGACCTATCAGCCTGACATCAATACTTGGGAAGATCCTGGAAAAGATAATCAAGCAATTAATCTGCAAACCCCTAGAGGCAAACAAAGTCATAACTAGAAGCCAACATGTCTTTGTCAAGAAAAAATCATGCCAGACAAATCTTACTGCGTTTTTTGATAAAGTGACAAAATTAGCGAATGAGCAGAATGCTGTGGATATAATATACTTGGACTTCAGTAAGGTATTTGATAAAATAGACTACAACCTACTACTTGATAAATGTGGGCTAAATCAGTGATCCCCAACCTTTCTGGCTTTGCAGACTGGCGGGAGGAGAAAGCATGGTTCTGCATGAATGGAGGGAAAGCGCACACAGCTCCATTTGCACAAGCTGCGAGTGCAAGTGTAGCTGTTTATATGCTCACCTGCCACTTTTTTATCCCAGGTCTGAACAGGCTGTGGCCCAGTAATGAGCCATGGCCTGGGGTTTGGGGACCCCTGGATTAGACAGCATCATCACCAGATGGATTTGTAACTGGCTGACCAACCACACTCAACATATAATCCTTAATGGAACTGCATCTGCATGGAGGGACGTATACAGTGGGGTACCCCAAGATTCTGTCTTAGGCGCAATAATCTTCAATTATCTTCATCAATGATTTAGACAAGGAGATAGAAGGGGAACTCATCAAATTGCAGACAACACCAAGGTGGCAGGAATAGCCAATACTCCAGAAGATATGCTCAAGATACAAAAGGATCTTGACAGACCTGAACCCTGGACCCTATCTAACAAAATGAAAATCAATGGTGAGAAAAGTTAAAAGTACATTTAGGCAAGAAAAACCAAAAGCACAAATATAGAATAGGTGGTACCTGGCTCAACAGTAGTTAACTGTGAGAGGCATCAAGGAGTCCTAGTGGACAATCACTTAAATATGAGCCAGAATGTGCTGCGGCTGCCAAAAAAGCCAACGCAGTGCTAGGCTGCATTAATAGAAGGATAGAATCAAGATCACGTGAAGTATTAATACCATTTTATAATGGCTTGATAAGACCACACTTGAAATACTGCATCCTGTTTTGGTCACCACAATATAAAAAAGGAGTTGAGACTCTAGAAAAAGGGTAGAAAAGAGCAACAAAGATGATTAGGGGACTGGAGGCTAAAACATACGAAGAATGGTTGCAGGAATTTGGTATGTCTAGTTTAATGAAAAGAAGGACTAGGGATGACATGATAACAGTATTCCAATATCTAAGGGGATGCTATAAAGAAGAGGGGTCAAGTCTATTCTCCAAAGCACCTGAAGGCAGGACAAGAAGCAATGGATAGAAACTAATCAAGGAGAGAAGCAATCTAGTACTAAGGAGAAATTTCCTGAGAGTTAGAACAATTAATCAGCGGAATGATTAGCCTCCAGAAGTTGTGGGTGCTCCAATACTGAAGGGTTTCCTGCTTCTGCAGGAGACTGGATAAGAAGACCGCCAAGATCCCTTCCAGCTCTGTTATTCTGTTATTTTCCTCTTTTGTCTTCCAAGAGATGAAAATCTAAAAACAATTATCTTATCTGCAATTATCTTATCTGATGAAAGCCCAATCATAAAGTTCTCCTGATGTTCCTTAATGGCAGAACTTGTATGCCTAACTTATTGCATTTCTCTGCTACCGGTATTTAGAAGTTATTCTTGGACCACTAGATGGCAAGCTATAGTCTTTAGTTACCACTAATTCTTTCCAGACAGTTTCAATCTATTTCAGCTTAGGCCAAACTATTCTTGAACATATTTTTAATTAGGCAGGAGAGAGAATCATGGTTTTCATTAAGTCCTGATCAAATCAATCTTTTTAGTTCAAGAAACATGTAAATAATTAAATGCAGTGTCTTAATGTTCAGAGCTTGTGATGTTTTGGTGATTTCCAAATAACTTACATATGCAGTAGCTGAGATATGTCACTCTGCAATGTTAAATCATGCATGTATTAAAGCATTTAGATTACAAGGAATAATTCACATCCCAAGATACATGCTGGTAAAGATTCAAATCTACAAGCAAAACTGATTTCAACTTTTTTTCTAAAAATGTAAGTTTGCATATAAAACCTTACTGAATATGCAGAGCAATTTTTAGAAACTGACAACCTGAAGGAAAGCTGAGATAAGTAACTAGCCAGTATGCAATAGTGAAAATAAAAAACGAGACTTCAAAATTATATAAAGTTGTCTTTTCAAAGTAGATAATTTCTAAAGATCTTTTTACACTATGTATAAAAAAAATGAAACAGCAGATGGTTATAGCTCAGTATTCTATTTACATGCAAGGACTAAGAATTTTCATAATACCTTCTGAAAATGAGTGCCTGTGTTATATTTAGTTGATGGACACTGGTAAGACTTTTTACTGTCCCTTATTGAGGTAAAAGAAATATGTGGTGATGGCAGAAAACATGATTAAACCATTACACAATTGGCATTACACAATGTTTGTATAGTCAATTGTAATACAGCTGCATACATTCTGGTCAGATTTTACATTTCAATTAATTCTGAAGTGAAAAGAAGATGACACAACCTTTGCATGGTACAAATGTAAACATCATTAGCAATGGTTTTTTTTTTAATATTTTATTGTAAGAATAATAAGTACAAAGGAAAAAATGTTGATAAAAACATTATGGAAAAACTTTCTAATAACACATCTACCCCTTCATTTATTTTCCCAACAGCTGACCACAACGTAGATATATGGTATATACATTACACATTAAAATAATTGCCAGTATACATTTAAATCCTTTCATCTCTTATTATTATTTTATTCATCTATTAAATTTCTTCTTAAAAATCATATTCTGAATGTTTTAATTTGCCCTACTGTGTAATGTATAAGGGAACCATTTTTAACTTACATTTGGTTAGACTTCTATTATGGACATATGCTATTGATTTTGCATTTATGTTTTCTGGAATTTTCTAATAAGAGTTTTTGTGGTTTCAGTTCAAATTTTAGGATTTCCTGAATATTTTGATGTTTTTGTTTCCAGCAGTTTTGGTTTTTTTTTAAATACACAACCAACTCACATGATTAAATGTTCTTTCTTTATTCTGGTACTTTAAACAATTATTTTTACATGATTGTTACTTCTAGAATGAGAGTCTCCCTGAGACTTGAACAGGTCAAACCCAAATGATGTTTCAAAGAATCTTGAAGACTTGACTCTTTGCTCAGGCATTTGACAAGCATGATTGAAGCCCCCTTTTCTTCTTTTTCTTTGTTCCCATCTGGGTTACTTATCTTTGCCATCTTTGCTCCTTTTTATGTTGTTTTCTTGTTTTAAATGTTTTTTAATATTTTGTAAACTAAGTCACTGGAAGTTGGGTGGTATATAATTTTAATAAATAAAGGCCATCTTGATAATTATTGACAAAATTATATATCTTCTGTAAATATTTTATACCAATTCCTCCTAAAGTTATAACAGGGAGTGAATTTTATTGATTTTTTTTCACCATAACTTTTTTCATACTGTGTTTACTTTTCTGAAATTTTGTATCCAATATAACATGCAATTTCTGATTTGTTCTACTTGTGTGTCATATTTCAATAACAATGTACTATATGGGCTGGATCTGGGCTGGATCTGGGCTGGATCTTCCTATATTCTTAAAACCACTTTTTATTCTTCCAGCAATCTGCAAATACATCAATATTACAAATATACCAGATTGAGATAAAGGTAGTCCTCAACTTACAACCATCCCTTTAGTGACCATTTGAAGTTACAATAGCCCTGAAAAAACAGCTTATGACCAATTTTCACAATCCATTAGCTAAGCCAACTCTTTCTGTGGTCATTCTCCAAATCTGAACTTATTTATAAATGGTTATTTACAGATTTAAAATAAGAAAATAGTGAAACATAGGTTTTGAGATCTGTCCATAGATTTCTGATAGGTTAAGAGAATGGTTTTCAGTGGTTACAGATATAGGCAATTTTAGGCACTTTTAGCAGAGATTTTTCTTGGTCTCCCAAAACTTGCTTTGACTCCAACAATTCCATGCAATTTCTATTTCTTAAACAATATTTCTCACATTTGAAATTACTAGCTGAAACTGCTTAGAGATTTTTGTATAGTCCTCCCATTTTAAAAGAATGAATATTTTTGTTTGCAAATGTTCTGAGAAGTGCGTAGACCAGCCTATGACTGTTGAAAGTAGACAGAACAGCAATTACAACCAGAGAGGTTAAGAAGATGAGCTTATTTGTTCAATTTGGAATCACATTTTAGAACTGTATTAACAAGTATGCAGTTAAAAAAGAACTGAATCAACTGGAAAAGTGTCCAAATTTCTGCACCAGGCGTATTCATATTTTTCTGTAAACAATTACATACAAATATTGAAATTTGCAGAAAGATGTTGTGTTCAACTTTATACCCAAAGAGGTTGTGTCAGAATTTATTTACTTTGGAATTTATTGAAACATAAAATTTGAACAGTTGTAAAATTTCTTTATAGGCTACTGTCAAAGCCATTGCACCAATTGAACAATCATACTCTAATTTAAATAATGGAGCAAGAGGTATATAACCCTCAAGAAATAAGCTATTATTCCTGCTCCTTAATTTGGAATTATTCAAACATGCTAACTTATATATCTAGCTCTGATATGTTTTACAAATGCTAGTGAATTTTCAGATATACAATTATACAGTTACCTTAAAAAGAAAAACACAATAGAATTTACATAAGACAAGATAATTAAACATATAATGGAGCTCTACAAGGATTCTGCTGGCCATAATTTGGCATTTAACAGCAAGTGATCACTAAGGAAGAAATTTTACTCCATTTAACTGTTGCTGATTTACTGCAGTGAGAAAAAATGGCTATGTAACCTGAGAAGTGACTGAACAGAGAGATCAAAGCCACAGTCTGGAAATTAAAATAAACCTTCAGGGTACTTCCTGCAAGAAAATTCACTTTGGCAAACTAAAATAGAGTCCACCTAAAAACTGTTCTATTTTATGAGCTGTCACATTAATTCAAGTGGTTTTGACCAGTCAACTTCAGAACATCGAATTTCCTTGTTTCTGTCTCACATACTTCTGTAAGCAGTTTTGGGAAGAGGGGGGGAGGATAAATATAAAATCAGAATTCTTTCCTTTGGATTGAAACTGAGAAGGTCATAGTTACTCATTAAAATAAACAGGTTTGCATTTGCACATTCCATTCCCATTTATTATAATTTTTATTTTTACAGATTTGTATATAGCATACATTTCTTTAATAATACTTCTATATTATGTTCAATTATTGTTTAAATCAGTTTATACAGCCCAGATGACTACAACTCAAGAACTGGTTCATTCGTAGCAGTACATCTGGAGGAAGTTCAGTGAGAAATAAGACCATAGGAATTACTGCTAAGTTTCAAAAGCTAACCGTTTTTGACAGTTTTCTCCTGGGACATGGAGAAAATTAAAACTTTAATTGCTCAGTTTTTATGGAACTGGACACCCTTACAAATTTGGCAAATAAAATTACTGTATCTAGATTATAGATACTGCTACAGTATCTGCTAAATTAATTTAGATACTGCTAAATTAATACAAATGAAAAGTCATGTCCACTGAGAGAAAAATTATTATTGAATACCTTAATCCAATCAAAGTTCATATAGTTTTATCTTTGTGCACAATTGAAAATTATCAATCAAATCTTAGAAGATTGTACTTAATATTTATAGAGCAACTCATCATTTAACCCACACAATCATGAGTTATGATTCTATGATTAAACTATGACTAAAATGTTTCAAGCTATTAATAGTGTGAATGTTGCTACCAAATATAGTGGTTTTTAGGTTTATGAACTTTTTTTAATGTTCAATATTTCTGCATGTCCATTTCAATTTTCTGATTTTACATATATGTTTATAAATAGAGAAGATGCTTCACAATTTCTTCTGTCATATTGAACTTTATGATCAGCTTTGTTTCTCTGTTTGATAAAATGACTTTATTAAAGATAAGCAAAATACCTAATGCAACAATAGGGACTAGTAAGTACGAAAAAAGCCTATGATACAGTATATGTGAATCCAGCTACCGGAGGTTATTTCAAATATTGTTGGTTTTGGGGATTTCAGCCAGAATGTCTTTGGTACTCTACTTACTAATCTTCTCTAGAGCATCATATTTTATGTTATTTTACCATAGCACATCTTCTGCCAAATATTACAGGCCATGAAATAACTCAAGTACAGCTTCACATCCTAAAACATTTGCTTGGAAATATACGAGTGACAATTTCTGATATAGTTATCTTTTTCTAGAAGCAATTTACCTGCCAGAGAAAGAATGCTGATTCACAAGATCTCCATTCTGAAGATGATAATCACTGAAGAAATCAGGACTTATTGCTCCATCATGTGTTATTAATCCATCTATGAAACAAGAAAAAAATAGGGCATGAATGTGATATTTCTAAAGTAAAATGTTAAAAGTAGAGACTTAAGACATTTTATTTTGGAACTACTAAGTTGCATTAGTTTCATGTACTATAATGAAAAACTACATTGTCGATGGTAGATTTGTCACTTCCACTAACTATATAACTATGTCTTTGAACATTTCCAGTCAAACCTTTAGAAGACTTTTGGAAGTGGATTCATGGATTTTGAAATGCTCAAAGTGAAAAATTAATTTGACTCTTTTGATGCATGGACAGTTATTATTTTCTACACAAGCGTGATATTAGATGTATGTAATGTATTTTTCAGCAGAAGAACAAGAAAGAGGTTATGAAGAAAAAGCTTCTTTGTCTTAAAATTATCTTTCTTCCTTATGACTAGAACATAATATTGCTATTACACTGTTGGTAAATGATCTTTACTCTACAAGGCATAATTTGCTGAATTTGCTTCCTTTCTTTGCCTACTGTTATAGACCACATAGAGATAAAGAAAAAAGGACAAAGAGATTTCAAACCCATACGATACAGTCAAGAGATGTAAAGTGATGTGTCAGAATCCTGTTATATTTCATTTCTATCTATCTCCTCTGATCTAAAATCAAATCTCACCTTTCCCTGGATTCTGCCATACTTCCAAGGGGCGGGGGGGATAGGCATGCAGGTTTATTGCTTTCACTTCTTCTATTCGCTATAATGTAATCTTTTGTTTATTGACTCCATGTCTGCTATCCATTACAATGTAACAAACTGCCTCCTGCACTATGCATCTCTCTGAACCTTCTTCTCCCTAACCGGGCAGCTAGGAAAGGGAGGGGGGAGAAGTACAAGCCTCCAGGACCTGGCTTATTTCTCCGTTCTCAAAAGGAAGTGTGAAGAGCTGTGGAACATCACACTACAAACGGAGCCAGATTGATGTTATCTCCCCTTTCCCACGATGGACGGGTGAACTATGGGGTGGGGTTTCCTTAGGGACACTTTAAAGTAATCAATCTGTAAAGAAATCCCTCAGTTCCTGTCTATTATGCCTGCTATCAACTACTCTTAATAAAAGTTCCTGTTGGAAGAAATTGTTTCCAAGAGTTCTGCTTTCTTAAGATGTGGGATTGAAGTGGGAAAAAAGGACAAAGAGATTTCAAACCCATATGATACAGTCAAGAGATGTAAAGTGATGTGACCTAATAGTGAAAAAGCAAGTTCAGTTACTGCAACTGATAACTATTTCTTTCAGGGGAGAAATTAATTTATGAAAAAGTTCTATATAGAAGAACTGTTTTTAAGTTTTTAAGAGAAGCTTTAAGACAACTTCTGAGGTAATACAAGCAACATATGCAGCAGATGATTTTGTTTTTCTTGTTTATAGGTCTTGGTTATAGGTCTTATCTTCCTTGTTTTAGGTTTTCAGTAGAATTATTCCTACCCAGAAGACTCAGAAGTAAAAATCAGATTTCTACTTATTCCAGAACAACAAATTATGTTTGGATCTTGGGAGATGATTGAGCAAAATCTAGAGTTGAAAGTGATCCACTGGTTTTTGTGTTGGAAAGAACTACTAGAATTTGCTGGTTTATAACACCCCTGCCTGTCACAAACCAGTACATTAGACTTTACTCTAAAAAACCTGGCAGAGAAACAAGAGGCAGAACTCTTTTAACTACTGATATTTCAGAATTATTACAAACTCATTGCTCTAGCCACCAGGCCTTGAGGCACCTTCCCTTGAGACCTGCATATTTTGGTATACTTTCCCATTGTGATTCTGTGAGTAGGATGATGGTCCATGATTTTATCCTCAACTCTCCTCTACTGGGAAGGATGGTGATGATGATAAGACAATAAACAAACTACAAAAGTAAGTGTTTTTCCACTTCCTTTAGTTTTCATATTATATTGGGATTGGGTAGAAATCCCCTGCAAAAGGGACCATCTTAAGTAGGAAGAGATTCTCTTGTAATTATTGTGCCCTATGCACACACACACACACACCCAATCATACTCATAAAGTATGGTGTGGGGAGGGAGACTTGCAGCTAGAAAGACTAAACCTTAGTGAAAAGTAACAATTTCATAATAAATGAAAGTACAGGTACTCAACTTATGACCACAAGGACATAGCATACACACATACATATTCATACACATACACTATATATATAGATACACACGCACACACAAAATGCATACATTCCACAGTTCATTACGTTTCCATTGAAATGAGAATTTGAAAATAAAATTTACTTGATAAATTCAAGTAGCAATTGTTTTAGCATTTGTGACAAGCTAGCATCAGATAAAACAGATGCAAACAAAAATCAGAATCGTTTAAAGATTTCTCTAATCCAAGCAAATATATGCAAACATATTGTAACTAAAAAAAATACAAAGGAAAACATATAGATAAATTTCCCTTTTTGATTATCTGCTTATGTTATAACCAGGTGTAAATAGCAACATGAATTGAATAAACATATTTCTTTCCAAATTTCCTTGGAGAGGCACATACTGCAAGAATGTAAGTTAAACAGAGATCAGAGTATATCACTATAAAATTTTAGATCAGAGCTAGGAATTGCAAATGTTATGCGGCATCAATCTTCTTCTACCCATTCACTCCTAATTTAATATCATTACTCTATAAAACTGCCTTGTTCTTTTAAATAGAAAAATTCTATATGATACAATCTCACACATCTGGATTATTATCAATTTGATTTTTATTTACTGAATATATTTATATGCTGCTGCAATCAAAAGCATCTCTGTGCCTTGTAGCTAATTATTTTAAAAAACAATCAGTTTGAAGGGAAAGTAAAAGTGTTTAAGTGAAATTATTAATACTTCTAGCCTCAGGAATGCTGCCATATCCTATTCCAAAAAACTTTTAAATTCTTTGCTTAATTTTATATAATGGTTTTCAGAAATTAGGCCTTCAGAACTATGGCTGCACTAGATTTTCAGCTCACAGCTTCAACAGTACCAGTATCAAGGTTCCGATCGACAGAGACAAATAAAGCAGAACTCCGAGGCTTGCAAATTCCTCAAAGAACATGTTTATTGATACAGAGTATCGGTACTTCAAAAGTGAAACCAAGTCTGAAGAGATGCATAACAATTCCCCAATATAAAGTTAAGAAATCCCACCCACAAAACTATGCAAGCAACTACGTTTCCCTACTCAGCTTGTTGGCGGGCTTTTCATGAAACGCCCAGCAGCTGATTACCTTAGTTCCCATGAGAGAAAGACCAAGAGAGAAAGTCTGTTTTGTCTAGCACAACACCTGGCAAACTCCCTCCCTCCATGCTATGTGGCAACTAGGAATGAGAAGGAAAAAGATGGCTGCAACCATGCTCATTCTAAAGTTGACAACCAGCTTCTACTGATACAATATGCAGCTGTTTGTGTAGCGATAGGACCTCTTAGGATTTACGTAACAACACCTCTACTGAAAGAAGCTCAGTTACCAGGTGTAATTCAAATTATGGCTTCCCATTATTTTATAAGAGCAAGTGATCATAATTCTTCCAGTGCATAAGCCTTATTATTATTAGAATTCTGGCTTATGGTCTGCTAAGATCCATTGGCCTTTCCAAACAGGGATTTTTAGAATAATTGGGCATGGCTAATACCACAGTAAGCCACAGGAGTGTGACAATCAAGTCTGTAGACAAAGAGATGGTTTAGGAGTTGCATTCTCTGAATTTGAAGCTGCATCAAGAGGGGCTGGAGGAAGGAAGAGATCTGGAATTACCCAAGTATATATGCATGCATGCATGTATTCAATTATATGTAAGTATCAGTGAGCATTACAGGTAATCCTCAACTTACAACCACAATTGAGCCAAAATTTCGGTTGCTAAACATTTGTTAAGTGAATTTTGCCGCATTTTATGACTTTTCTTGCCACAGTTGCTAAGTGAATCACTGCGGTTGTTAAGTTAATAACATGGTTAAATAAATCTGGCTTCCCCATTGACTTTGCTTGTCACAAGGTCGCAAAAGGGAAGTACATGACCCTGGAACACTGCCATTGTCATAAATACAGGCCAATGGTTCTAAGTGTGAAAAACAGTCATAAGTCACTTTTTTCAGTGCTGCTGTAACTTTGAAATATCACTGCATGAACTATTATTAAGTCAAGGTCTAGTTTAATGAAGAGAAGGACTAGGGTGACATGATAGCAGTGTTCCAGTATCTCAGGGGTTGCCACAAAGAAGAGGAAGTCAAGCTATTCTCCAAAGCACCTGAAGGCAGGACAAGAAGCAACGGATGGAAACTAACCAAAGAGAGAAGCAACCTAGAACTAAAGAGAAATGTTCTGATAGTTAGAACAATTAATCAGTGGGACAACCTGCCTCCAGAAACTGTGAATGCTCCAACACTGGAAGTTTTTAAGAAGAGACTGGACAACTATTTATCTGAAATGGTATAGGGTTTCCTGCCTGACCAGGGGGTTGGACTAGATGGCCTCTAAGGTCCCTTCCAACATCAACATCATCATCATCATCATCATCACCATTATTATTGACTACCTGTACAGGTAGTCCTTGACTTGCGACTACAGTTGAGTCCATCAGGGGGCTGGACTAGAAGACCTCCAAGGTCCCTTCCAGCTCTATTCTATTCTATTTCCATTCTAAAGCATGCCATTAAATGAGTTTTCCCCCAGTTTACAATCTTTCTTGCTACAGTCATTAAGTTAATCGCTGCAGTTGTTAAATTAGTAACATGGTCATTATGTGAATCTGTCTTCCCCATTGACTTTACTTGTCAGAAGGTCACAAAAGATGATCATGTGACCTTGGGACACTGCCACCATCATAAATACATGCCAGTTGCCAAGCATCCAAATTTTGATCATGTGACTATGGGGATGTGGCAATGATCAGTAAGTGTAAAAAACGGTCACAAGTCACTGTTTTCCTTGCCATTGTAACTTTGAACGGTCACTAAACAAATGGTTGTAAGTCAAGGACTATCTGTAATGCGTATAATAGGTTATTTGTCTATTTAAACCCCTTCAAACCAGCAAACCTTTACAAAAATCTTCCAAGTAAGATATAGCCTGTGCCACCAGATCAACAAAATAGTCTTCAAAACCTGTGAGAGTCTTGCTTGTCAATATAAACAAAAAAATCTCTTGCCTTAACTTTAATATTAATATTGAACATGCATATGAGAGGAATGTATTGCATATCTGTTCTAAGAAGCAACTTCAAGAAGTCTGGGATGGGAAGGAGAATTCTATAATTGCTTTTTGTGTCAGCCTTACCAGCACTGTAATAAAGATCAGGTCTTTCTAGAATATCCCCTTCATGAATGTAGGGCTCAATGCGGTCATCCCCATACAGGTATTGCTCATTTTCATCCATTTGCCGGCTTTCCACCATTTCTAGCCACTGAGAATTGTGCCATCGGAATTTTTCACTTTGTATCTTCTTAGCCCACTCTTCATCATACTCCTGTTTGGACCATTTAGAAATTTAATGTTAGGATTTCAATGGCATTCTTTGTTATCCTTGCCTTCAAAACAATATCAAAAAACAGTATTGCAAGAAGATGAGGAAGTGGGAAACAGGAAGATCAAGCTCAAACGGCAAACAAAAAGCAAGCAGTAATTAATTTCTTATTTGAACATCTGGTGGAGTTTTGGCTTTAAATGTAATTTATTTAGCCTGTGAGAGTAAAAGTAACAGTCAAAATCTTAAAGCTAATTTATAAAAAAAGAGTGACAATACAATAAAAAACAAGAGCTTAGGAGTAGCACTGTTGGGTCTGAAAAGAGCCATCTTTAATCCAGGATTCTACCTCACATAGCCAATGAGATGCAACTATCAATCAATTTATTATTACAGCCAAAGGCCAACACATAAATTAAACATTCAAATAAAACAAAACTAAACAGAACCAACACAAGAAGACATAGCAATATATTACAATTAAAGATGTAATCAATAGGACTTTCGGTTTGCCATCGCGGCGCCAGCAGACGCTTGAAGGCGAGCTCCGTCTTCCGCGTTCGATTTCGCTCCGTTGGGGGACCCTAGAAAGGGCCAAAAGTCGCTTTGTAGGGGCGATGAGCAAGGAGGGGACCCCTGCTTGATCGCGGGAGGGCGGCAGCCCTTCCACTTGATCCGGGGCAGCCCTCCAAACCGATGGAGGAAAGACCGGCCATAGCAATATGGCTCATCACTAAGCCGCTGACAGCCGAAGTCAAGCACCTTTAAAGTAACGCGGATGAAACTGGGTGAGATCTGATCTTGTCTTTAAGACCTTAAGTATTTTTTTTCTTCCTGCAAAAATTGCCCAAAGTATTTTTTCCCCTGTGAGGAGAGAGGGAAGGGAATTTCTACCCCACCCTCTAAGAACAGCGGTGACTGATTACCCAGGGGAGTTAAAGCACTATAAGAACAATTTTAATCTAATTGGATCTATATGTTTCTGAAATTTGGGGACCCAAAATTTTTTTCATTCTTAATGGAGACTTTTGTTTTTATCTAAAAAGAAAGAAAGAAAGAAATTAAACTGGAAAAAGGATTATAAAAATTTTGGACTTAAAAAACTTTAAACTGCATTGGTGACATCTTGTGGCGAAGTATGGTATTACAACTTGTTATTGCCTAAGGGAGACTTGGCTTGAAGCCCAGACTTCAGATAAAACTCTTTCGACCTTGATAGATAGCGCCTGTGAGAAACTCAGCTGTAAAGAGAATTTCTGGGCGGCATAGTTCTCCTGCTTGAACTATGAATGTAAACCTTTACTGACTTTCAGAGCTATATGTGGGGAATTGCTTTCCTATTTCTTTATATGAGAAACATTTGTTATTACACAAGATGATGGAATACCTTGGAGTATAAATTTTTATTTGACAAATATCTTCCACTATAAAGACCACCTATAATACGTGAAATAGAGGTCCCTTACCTAGTTATAATTTTTTTTTTAATGTCGGATTTTAAAGACTTCAACCTAACACACTATTAAGAGAATATGGATGAAAATCAGGAAAAGATCCTTTCCATGTTGAAAGCAATGAAACCATTCTTGATTGAATGGAAGATAAACATATCAGGACAATCATGGGAAATTGGAGTAATAGGGAAGCGATCTAATGAACACAAATGGGCTAGTCCTTCCAAAAAATGGCAACTAAATGGTCTCTCTTATTTCAAATAAAATATATAATAGAGGGAGATCTATTTGATGATTTAAAAGCACTGACATGGAAGGCCAGATGGCAAAGGAAGAAAGCCAGAGTAAGTCTGAAGAAAATTAGAGTTTTGATTTATTAGAGGGATTTCATATTACTAACCAGAGGGTTGAATATGGTGGAAAATAGAAAATGTTTAGAAAATAAAGTATCATTATAATTGAATGGGTAAGATGTATAACAAGACTAATAGACTTTGGTATCAAAAGGGAAAAAGGGAGAAATTGAGATAAGGGGAATTTTGGTCATTTAATTTAAAATATTTGGAAATCAGCTGAAAATAAGGATTCTATTTAATATTTAAAAATTAGACCCAAATGAAAAAAAAAATGATTATATTTGACTTATTGGTTAACCCAGACAATATATATAATGGTTTTGATTTATTGAAGGGGATACTGTATTATTAATTAGATGATTTAATATGGTGGAAAATAGATAACTTTTAGAGAATAGAACAAGATTATACTCAAATGGATAAGATGTGTATTTCGAATATAAGATTTTGTTATGAATTGAGATAAAGGAAACTTTGGTTACGTAAAGCTTGGAAATTATAAATATCAAATGTTAATTTGAATATTGATGGGAAATTAAAGATTGGGAAAAACTAATAACAGGACATTAATTGTCTATAAGGATTGAATGTAAACGCAATTAAGATATGTATAAGCTAAAATTTATTGATAAATGTAATAATGATGTTTTTACTTATTTGATATAATAAGAACTGTATTAGCCTAATATGAGATAGTAGATATTAAGGGGAAAAGAGAAGAAATATTTGATGTTGTAACTTAAGATTTGTACTAAAGATTTATGTATGTTATAGAACTATTGATTAACCCAGCCACCACGTTGCTTTCTAAATACTTAAATGTAAAATTAGAAAACTAATAAAATATTATTTAAAAAATTATGTAATAATGGGTGACCAAGGTCTTCCTAGTTTTACAGACAGTATAAGAAAAACTAGCTACCTTCAGAAAAACTGAATCATACTGACCTGACAATAAAAATACACTGAATATAGTCTAATGTTGGATAAAAACACGTAATAAAATTAATTATAAAAGATTATTAAAAAGTTCTAAAATGTTTATGTTTCTGGCGAATCCCCAATCACCTGCGCTATGATCACTGCCTGCTCGTCCTTAAGCAGCCACTGGAGACAAATACTTTCTGAACAACCAGGATACCTATCAATTATGGGGAGGATATGGTTTTTCCGAATAGCTCTAAAGAAGGAACATCGAAGGAGTATGTGTCCAATGGTCTCAACCTCTCCTGAGCCACAGGAGCAGAGTCTTTCAGCCAATGGTGTCTTTGAGATGCAACTAAGACACAATCAAGATGACAAATGCTATTTCTGCCTTAGCAACTGGTCTTTAACTAACACTAAGATGAAACACAACTTTTACAGTATCCTTTTCTTTAATTCTAAATGTGGCCATGATTCAAATGAGTGCCACTATACGTCAACAGTAAATTTTAAATTATTCTGTGATGATTGTGCAAAAAAAAATATAACAAAAATATTCAAAAGAAATTCATTTTAAAAAATTTATAACATTACATCTATTATAATATGCTATGAAAATATTGTAATTAATCATTTGCAATATTTAATTTATTTAAGAAAATGAAGTCCAGCATGCTTAGCAATGTTTCTGTGCATTTTAAAAAATAAATTGATACATTATGCTCTACATAGCATTACAATTGTTTTTATAAGTAAATATTATCCACATCACATATTGGGTAAGGATTCCCTGAACAATTAAAGAAACCCTTCCAAAAGAATTTCATATATAAAAAATACATCATACTCATGTTAAAGCATTCATGAGTCCTGTATTTCCAGTTTGCCTATAAATATCAGTAAGTATAACAAATATATTGTACTGAAATATTCTTCTTACATAGTGGATGCAATTTGTAAATATATTTTCATTTATCATCTGATACTCGTCTTGCTCTTAAGAATAACTGTTCATTCAGGTAATCCTGTTGGTTAACAACAGTAACCAAGACTAGGAATTCTGGTGCTAAGTGATGTGTTCATAAAGCAAATTTGGCAGTTCCAGTTGCCATTGTAAGGCGAATCCTTCATGGTTATTATGCACAACATCAATTGATCTCCACTTATGACTTCCTGCCAGTTTCCTCTTTGACTTTGCTTGTAAGAATCCAGCAATAAAGGGGAGGCTCTCGCTGGATCGCGGGAGAGCAGAAACTCGGGTAGAGCTGGCGATCCCTCCACACTGGCGGACGAAAGGACTGGCCATAGAAATATGGTTTGTCCCTAGGCGGCAGACAGCCGAAGTCACACTTTCCACCAGGCAACCTTAAAGCAGCGCGGAAGAGACTGGGTGAGATTTACCTCTTTTACACCCTAATTACTTTCTGTACCTACACAGGATGCTAAGCATTTCCCCCCCTATGGTGAGGGGAGATTTTAGCCCTCCCTCTAGAAAGAGCGGCGACTGACTACCCAGGGGAGTTTTAAAATGTTGAAAAAATAATTGGATCCCAATTGGAATTTTATTTTCTAAAGCTTGTGGGCTGAAAGATTTTTTACTTTTTATTTTTTACTATCTATCTCTGTTGAAAATTTGGGTTTTTCCTTAAAAACAAGAAGAAAAACTGAAAAGATTAAAAAATTCTGGGACTCAAAGGGTAGAGGTGACACCGTGTGTTCAAACATGGTATCTCAATCTGTTATTCTTCAGGGGCTTGGCTGACAGCCCAGAAAACAGATAAGACATATGTAACCTTGAAAATTTTGAAACAACAACTGTGAAAAGCTCTGCTGTGCTTCTTAATCAGAAAAAAACCTTTTTCTTTCTTTTGGATTTCCTAATTGTAAAGCCTTTAGTCTAAAATACCAATATGGAAGAAGATCAGGAACAGAATTTCCTTACGGATAAAGATCAACAAATTCTTTTAATGTTGAAAACAATTATTCAAACTCTCATCACAGCTGATGAAGAATTAAGAGGCTGCAGAAAAGAACAAAAAGGCAGCCCGGATACGAAAGCCCAAACTTTGACCACAACTAAAGAACCATCTATACAAAATACAATAAAAAAGTGGAACATTTAAATACCATGACAGAAGAATTAACTGCTCAACAAACACTGACATTTGAAAATCCAGAAAAGACACTGATAACATGAAAAAAGGAAAAGGTTTTCTATGTAAATCAGAAGGAATTGGAGGATCCAGAAAAAGAACAGTTAGAAGAGCAGATAAACAATTCAGAACTACGTCGAAACAGAAAAATAAAGAAATGACCTGCCAGATTTACTAGTCCTCTCAAAAAAATGGTGACCGGATGGTTTTGTCAACGCCAAATAACATATATGACAATACAAGAAGATTGGTTTGATGACCCAAAAACAAGGACATGGAAGATGACTTGGCAAAGAAAAAAAGCTAGAATAAGACTGAAGAAGAATGGAGTTTTGACTATCTTATGAAAATTTAAAATAGAATATATTTTAATAGATAAGGCGTGTATGTTGAATATAAGACATTGTTATGAATTGAGATAAAGAAATGTTTTTGGCCATTAAAACTTAGTAGCATAGGGACTTCCGGTGGTGATGTTGAGGTGGTGCAGGGGGAAGAGGACAATCTCTGTCCTCTAGCTCTGATTTTTTCAAGTTTGGAGACCCTTCGGGGGCACAGAGAGTCTGGAGGGCTACGTGCGAAAAGGGTGAAACCTTGGGGAGTAGTGAGGTGAGAGGCAGGCACCCACTACGACGAAGGAAAACCCTTAAATCCAACTTGAAAACTTCTGCTTTCAACAGATGGCGGATCTGAGGCCTCGACTAACCACAAAGGATACAGAAGCAAGATATACTTAATGGACTATGTCATAGAGTGAGTTAAAAGTTTATAAAAATATTCCAAAGTATTAGAAAGGTCTAAAAGATTTACCTATCAGTTGGTTCTGGTATTATAAGGAAGCTCAATAGAAGAGGGAATCCTCAGCATAAGCAGCGACCTGGCGGGAAGAGCTGCGATTTGCATTAAAATAGTTAGAGGATTAACAGGAGGGAGATAAAAGAAAGGAAAGTTTTGTGGTGCTCTAGCACAGAACGAAGAAGGTGAAAGAGTGTGGAAGGAGAGGTCGGGAGACGAAAGACGGAGACAGAGTGGAAGGTGGAGTGACTGGGAGGAGAGAAGACGATCGGCAAGTTGACAGCCAAAATGGCGGTGAAAATGGTGATCTGAGAAGGACGGAAAAACAGCGAGCTGTAGAAGATTGCAGAAAGTGAGGTTGGAGGAGAAAGGAGGAAAGAAACGGCGAGAGGACGTGCTGCGGTGGTGAAAGTGAAAGTGAGAAGAATGGTTAGAAGGAGAGAAGATCGATAGAGAGGCTGTGCCAAACGCGGAGAAGCAGTACACTGGAGAGGATTGGAGGCTGGTGAAATTGGAGCTGAAAGGAGGAGAAAGTTTGAAAAGCGAAGAATTGGCAAGAAGACGTAACACAGAGGTGAAAGTGACGGGAATAGATCGAAATTTGGAACTTTAGAGAGATCGGAGAAATGGCACGTTAGAGAAGCTTGGAGAAAACGAGGTTGGAAGAGAATAGAGGAGGTGAACCAGGAAGTGTGGAGAGTTTGGAAAGTGAAGGAGATGGTGAGAGGACGTGATTGGGCGGTAAGAGACAGGAATGGATGTATGGACTAATGGACTAAAGGTTGATGATATAAGTTGGGTGAAAAAAATTGGAGTTTTAGAGAGATTGGGTGTTAAATAATAAAAAGAAAACGAAGAGGATTAGGGAAGGAGAAGAGAGGACTAAAGTTAGAAAGGTTGCTGACTAAACAAAGGGTTATAAAGAAGAAAACGTAGTGGATAAAGAAGATATTAAGATGGCAACACTGAGAACGGGGAAAAAAACAATGTCAAGTTTAGTATTGACACCTTCATCTCCCCCTGGACAGAGAACAATAGAGGGAATGTTGGGGACAGAGAAGCAAAATGTACTACTAAATATGCAAAGCATGCAGACGTTATTAACTATTCAAGAAACAATGTTAAAGATGCAGGAGACAATGTCAAAAAATCATATTGAAATGAGAGGGGATATGAATAAATTAGATAATAAGATTGAAACAATACAACAAACGATTGAGAAAAATGAGGAAAGAATATTGACAGTAGAGGTAGGATTGGATAAAATAGGGAAAAAGGTTGACACAGTAGATAAAAAAATTGATGGAAACTAATAAAAAATTGGAAGAATCGACTACACATCTGGAAATAGGTAGGGCGGCATTTTACTTAAGGTTTCAAAACGTGGTGGAGGATAGGGAAGAAGATTTGGGCACCATTATGGTAGAGCTGATATCAGAGGCTCTACAAAGAAATAAACAAGAAATATTGCCAGAAATAGACGAGGTCTACCGAATCCATACAAATTATGCTCGAAGGAATAAACTACCACGTGAGATACATATAAGATTCGCCAGAAAAAAAATTAGAGACCTAATATATAGGATTACAAGGGAAGATCCAATAATTTATAAAGGTATAGAAATTCAAACACTTAAACAAATTCCAAGGAAAGTGAGGGAACAGAGAAGAAACTATAGATTTCTTAGCGCACATCTTATTAAAAAAACCCCATTCCATTCAGATGGTTAATCTCTGAGGGGATGCTGATAACATGGCAGGAGAGAAGGATTAAAATTGACAGCTTGGATAAGGCAAGAGAATTTTATGAACAATTAGAAGGGGAAGAAGAGAATAGTAGTAGGGAAGAACTAGAATTAGAATCCAAAAGTCAAGAAGATCAGCAACTAGAGTTAAAAGAGAGAGAGAAGGAAAGAGAAGGTAAGGAGGCAAGAAGACAAAGGAAAGAAAGAGGAACAGGTTCGAGAGCAAGACAAACCCAGAAGTAAAATAATGGATGGGAAGATTAGATTAGTATCAATTAACGTTAATGGCCTAAATGCACCAGTTAAAAGAAAACAAATATTAACAAAATTAGTTAAACAAGGTGTAGACATAGTATGCTTACAAGAAGTGCATATAAAAAAATTACACAGAAAATATTTGGAATTTCTGAAACTAGGAGAACTATATACATCACTAATGGAACAGAGAGGAATAGCAGTCTATATCAGAAAAGGAATTAGAGCCAATTTAAAATATCAAGATACAGAGGGAAGGGTATTAATACTAGAATTACAGACTTCCGGTGGCAGGCGTCTTCGTCGGTCGCAGCTGTTTGCTGCCTCCCGCCTGTTTCGCGTAAAAGCCGGTTTGACAGCTAGCATCAGCTGTCAAACGGCTTGATACCTTTCCCCTGGGCATAAGGGGATAGGTGAGCTGCCCGGGGTAGGAGTTGAGTTCCCGAGTCGTCCTATATGGACGATGTAGGTGAGAA
>NW_015386370.1:2151872-2228256 GCF_001527695.2 Protobothrops mucrosquamatus | reverse complement strand
GACTTTGGTGTATTTGAATTACTTAAATGTATAATTTTTTTTATTAATGTGGAGGAGATGGATTGTTTATAAATAGAGTTTGTGGAGTTAGAGATATTAATATTTGTTTACCTATATTTGAATATTAGCCTGGGACTTGGTTTGGGAAGTCCGGGGGGGTGGGATATAATATAATATTGTGTAATACTTGTGATGTTTTGTTTTTTTTTGGAAAATAATAAAAATTTAAAAAAAAAATAATACTAGAATTACAAATGGAACAGAAATCATGGTTACTGGTGACAATTTATGCTCCAAAGAATTTTATAAAGTCCTACATGAAAAACTTATTGAAATTGGACAAAGAAATATTTGTATAATAGGAGATTATAATGCAATAGTGGATGTAAAAATGGATTATATTAGCAATATGAAAAATAAAAAGAAACAAAAAACACTACCAAAAGCATTTTTTGAGATGGTGCAGGAATTCAACTTATTTGACCCATGGAGAAAACAGAATCCTATGAAAAAGGAATATACCTTTTTTTCAAATCCACGCAAATCGTGTTCAAGGTTGGACATGGCATGGATGAATGGGGAAGTGGGGCAAGAAGTGGAGACAATAGAAATAATGCCAAACATATGGGCAGATCATAACCCCCTGAAGATAGTGTGGACAGGTCAGAAAAAAATAAAGAGAAGGTGGACACTTAATACCCAAATTTGAAGGGAAAGAGAATTTATTACAAGGATCAAAAAAGAGATGGAATTATTCTTTAAAGAGAACACTAAACAACAAACATTATTACAAATCATATGGAAGACCGCCAAAGCGTATCTCAGAGGTATAGCAATAGCATACACAGCTAGGAAAAATAAGGTGAAAAGGCAGACACAAAATATACTTCTGGATGAAATAAAAAAAATTAGAATCCAAATTACAGCGGGAGCCACCAGATGAAAGGATTAAAGAGGAAATGACTGTGGCCGAACATAAATTAAATATAGTAGAACAAGAGGAATTGACAAGGGAACTGAAAATAACCAAACAAAATTTTTTCGAATACGCAAATAAACCTGGGAGATGGCTTGCCTATAAATTAAAAAAAGAAAAGGAAAAAAGATTTATTCATGAACTACAGGACAAAAACAGAGAGGCGCAATATAAAATAGATGAAAAGAAAAAAATAATTCAGAAATATTTTGAGTTTCTATATAAAAAAGAGGAAACAGAGGAGGAAAATATAAAACAATATTTAAAGGTCAATGGTCTCCCGGAATTAAAAGAAGGACAAAGAGAATTATTGAATAAAAAAATAACAGTAATGGAACTAAGAATGGCAGTACAAAAGCAAAAAAATAATAAAACTCTGGGGCCAGATGGTATACCTGGGGAAGCGTATAAGACTTTGTATGAAGACTTAGAAATGATATTATTAGATGTATATAATGATGTATTGGAGAAAGCCAAATTACCAGACTCCTGGACAGAAGTCAACATAACTCTAATTCCAAAAGAAGATACGGATCCTAAACAAATAAAAAATTATAGACCAATCTTGCTGTTGTATTCGGACGATACAATTTTTACTACAATAATGGCAGAACGACTAAAAATAATATTAAACCAAATAATATATTCGGATCAAAACGGTTTTCTACCTACCAGACAAATTAGGAATAATACGAGGATTGTGCTAAATGTCCTGGAATACTACAAAGCACACCCCGAAAAACAGGCCGCATTAGTATTCTTAGATGCTCAGAAGGCATTTGATAACCTTAATTGGCAATTTATGTTCCAACTAATAGAAAATATGAAATTTGGTGAGAAGTTTGAACAAATGATAAAGTCAATATATAGAATACAAAAGGCTAGAGTAATAATAAATGGGGAGAATACAGAGAAGATAGAAATTAACAAAGGAGTAAGACAGGGATGTCCAGTGTCACCTCTACTTTTTATTCTAACATTAGAAGTGCTACTAACTCAAATCAGAAATAATAAAGAGATAAAAGGATTAAAGGTTAAAACAGAAGAATAGAAGATACAGGCATTCGCAGATGATCTGGTATTTTTTATAGAGGAACCATTAGAAAGAGGTTATATTTTAATGAATGAAATAGAAAAAATGGAATGGTGGTGGGACTAAAAATAAATAAAGAAAAGACTAAAATATTAGTTAAAAATTTAACTGAAAAACAAAAAAGGGGATTAGAAGAAAATTTGGGGTTGCAAATTGTAAAAAAGATTAAATATTTAGGAATTGCAACAAATGCAATGATTATATGTAAGATATTAGATTGTGCTGAGATTAATAACTTACCTTAGAAATAAAAGACAAAGAAGCTACAGAATTTTATGAGATATGGAATACCGTATTTTTCGCTCTATAAGACGCACTTTTTCTCCCTCAAAAGGTGGGGGAAAATGTCTGTGCGTCTTATGGAGCGAATGCTGCCTGGAGCTGAAGCCTGAGTGCAGGGGAGGAGAGCATATACTGGCACTAGGTGGCGCTCTAACACAACACCATCGAGTATTGCTAGAAAGGAAGTTGCGGAGAGGAGAAGGGCTGAGGAACTTCCTCTTCCTTCTCACCCATAGTGTTCTTCCCAGGCTCGGAACAGCAAATGGAAGGTGAGTGGAAGGCAGGTTTGGGGAGAAGCCTGGAGGAAGCGAAGGGACAAGGCTGGAACATGTCNTGGGAGAGACTAAAATGTCAAGGCCTGGAGACTAAAACATACGAAGAACGGTTGCAGGAAATGGGTATGGCCAGTCAAGAGAAAAGGATTAGGGTTGACATGATAGCAATATTCCAGTATTTGAGGGGCTGCCATAAAGAGGAGGGGATCAATTTATTTTCCAAAGCCCCAGAAGGCGAGACAAGAAACAATGGGTGGAGACTAATCAAGGAGATATGTGCGTCTTATGGTCAGGTGCGTCTTATAGAGCGAAAAATACGGTATGTATTATAACTGGTTAGAATTGAGGAATAAAAAAGTATGAGAAGTAATGTAAATAAATGTAAATAAAAGTAAGAGATATAGGACATAGTATTGTTAAGAAAAAAATGTACTGTGTATTTTGTTTGTTTGTAAAGAGAAAAAGGGAAAATAATTTTTTTTAAAAAAACTTAGTAGCATAAATACTAATAGCTAAATTTGAATATTGATTTGTGTATAAAGAAAGAAATTTGTGTATAAAGGTCATGTAAAGGTGAATAGGATATAGATAAGCTAAAAACATATTGATGAAAGTAATAAACAGGTTTATATGGAACGTTAAAAACAAAAATTATTAGTTCAAATATGAGATAGCAGATAGAAAGAGGGAGAGGAAGTATTAAATATTGAAATAAAAAGAAATTTTGATCGCTAATTTAAGAAATTCAAAAATTAGCAGAAAATAAGGATATCATATTGTATTATTAATTTGTCGATATAGAGGGTGAGAAGTTAAATAGGTAAGACGTGTATTCTGAATCTTAGATTTTGTGAGGAATGGTAATAGAGGAATTGGGAGTACTTAAAATCTTGGGAATGATAAATATCAAACGTTAAATTTAAATATTAGTGGAAATTAAAATTGGAAAAAATTATTAAGTCATTGATTGTCTAAAAGATTGTATGTTAAAACAATTAGAATATATATAAACTAAAAACTATTGATACATGTAAGAAAGTTATGTTTTATGTGATTGATAGAAAGGGGAAGAGAGAGGAAATGTTTACGGTAGTAGTTTGAAATCTGTACTAATGATACCTTTGTAATTGAATTATTACAACCCAGACACCAGTTGCTTTTCAAATATGTGAATATTATATTAGAAAATAATAAAATTTGTAAAAAAAAAAAAAAAAAAAGAATCCAGCAATGAAGGTTGCAAATGCTAATCATGTAACCACAGAATGCTGTGACCACCATAATTGCAAACTGCTTGCCAAGCACCCAAATTGTGATCTTATGATTGCTGGGTCATTGTAATGGCCATAACTTCAAGGACCAGCTATAGTCTCCTTGTTCAACACCATCATAACTTTGAATGATCACTGAACAAATGTTCGTTACCTGAGGACTACCTGTATTAGAATAAAATAATCACTTACTGCTATTATATCCAGTGTATTATCACAGACTTTGCGGATTTCAGAATTTTTATCATGCATCAAATCTATAAGATATGCAGGAGCCTCTAAGAAGATAGAGTAAAGGATCTAAAACAATTTTGGAAGCCTCAATCTGGTGATGTGTATGTTTTTGCTGTAAGAGATACATCAAAGGAAATAAAAAAGGAAACCCATATATTAATGCTATGCTTCATTATAATTTATAAAAGAAGGGAACAATCCCTTTTAAATATGATATACTATATTTATTTTTAAAGAAATAATTTCTCCCCCCAACAATTACCTTTGAAACGGAATGTCATTTTACACTCACTAAAAATATCCTAAAAGAGGAAGGAAGGGGGTCTCCTTTATGAAGAATATAGATAGCTTAGCTCTGCACTACTGCTGCTACCGTACCTTTTACTGGCAGACAGTAAGTCTGTGCAGTGGAATGTAGGCTCTCCTTTATCCATGTGAAGCGTACAACTGGAATATCAAGTTACCATTAAAAAGACTCTATTTCAGACACTCTCTTTACACATGGAGAAAATAAGAAAGGACCAAAATGCAAATGTGGCTAGTATATTTACTTAACAAATTCAAAACAACCCCTAATTTCAACAGAACGTATGGCAGAGTAAGCACATGTAGGTTGCCTTTCGCTGAGCTACATAGTTCTATCTTCAATGGAACAGGAACCCATGCACTATTTACACTAGTGACTATATTATGCTACACTATTCTATACTACTAGGAATTCTGTTTTCAATAATAATGTAGATGAAAAGGGGAAACACAGTAGAACTAGAATCCAACTTTCAAAATGATGTCTTATTCCTGTTCTTCTGTATCTCCTCAGATAAAGTAGCAAATAGAAAGCGACTTAGGATAAAAGTCTTGGCAGTTTTTCAGAGGTCTAGCTTGTGGCAAACATTCTTTCTCCAGCAGAGGGTGGTGTAGAGTCCACAGAATGGGTTAATTCAGTCTTCCTGCTTAGCAGACTAAGACAAAAAAAGCTTGCCACGCCTCTCTCTGGGTGTGTCTTCCCAGTTTTTGTCTTAGTCTCGAGCTTAGCAGACCTTTTTTTGCAAGGCTCCCTGGCTAGGCCAGATTATTCTGTTTGCATTGGATTTATTTCAAAAACTCTAAATTAAACTTAAAATTTGACTAATTGGCTACTATCAAGATTTTACCTTTCTGTGTGACAGGGATTTTTTCTCTGTTTCCTTGCTGCCCCTCGGGGCTTGCAAGCGAGAGACTGCAGGCCCGTTCGAGGCCGTGCCGGACGGCAAGCCTCCACGATTCCGAGGCTCGGCTAGGCAGCCGAGATCTGCTGTAGGACCTTGGAAGGTGTTTCCCCCACTGTACGGAGGCGCGGGGGAATAATCCGGCCTCCGGATCAAGCCTCTTTTCGATCGCAGGGGCTGCTGCGCTTCAAAACGCAAGTTCCTGGGGCCGGGGGGGGGGGGGAAAGCAAGGAAGCTGTCCTTGCCTGTCCCTAGATCTTTTTCCCAGGGTCTTCAACTTTCTCTAGGACCGATTGGGCGAGGCTAAATTCCCGCGGCCGCCATTTTGAAGCACATGCTTTCAGCGAGAGCGCCTTTTCACCGGGCCACGTGGCTGACACCATTTTGCGGGCCTAGTCCTTTCTTCCTTGCCTGTTCGATCGTACATTGATCACGGAGGGTCATTTTGCAGGCCTCGTGATTTAAAAAATAATAATAATAATAATAATAAATAACAAAATAACAAAATAAGAAAAACAATAATAAAATATAAAGGATATTTTACTGTTCAAGTTACGGTTGTTATACTAAGGCCACGTGGCGGACGCCATTTTGAAGGCCTACTTGATCTGTATCTGTGTACTGCCAGAGTGCCTTGGCCTGTAAGCAGGCCCGTTTAGGGGGAAAGGTACTTGTTTCAGGCGCTGTGAAATTCACGTGTTATTTCACAATTGGGACTTGACTGCCTTGCTCAGCTCAAGGTTTTTTCCTTTGACTTTATATCTAAGGAGAGGAGTGAAGAGGTTTTTCTGTTTTTTTGACCACCTGTTACAATTAGCCAGTGGCCTTTAGTCACAGGGCCTGTACAGGCAGTTCTAGAAGGCTGTCTGGCTGCTTTTGCCATTGTTAGCTGTTCAGAGCAAGGATCTGTTTTGCTCCATCTCTGACTGCGTGATCTGCGTGTTAATTTCCCCACCTCTGGGTACGACTGCCTAGGAGTTCCCAGACCCCAGGCAACTCAGACCAGTGTCCCTCCTGCGCAAACAAAACGCAGATCAGAGGAAGTAGCAGTGGAGGGAAAAAAGAAAAAAGCTAAAACCAAACATTTAATTACAAAAGATGTGTCTAAAACAGCCGAGTGAGAGGCCTCGAGGAGGCACCTAGCATTGGAAAGAGAATTTTCTAAGGCGCAGAGGCTGAGGTCCACTGGGGCTGGATTGGTTCCCCCCCCCATTGGACACACCTTCGCTGGAGCCTCATTTTGCATCATCACAGGATGATCCACTACCTCTGTCTCCTCTGGGGGAAACTGAGCAGGTTGGTCCTCATCATTCCTCCTCCTTATCTTCTCCGTCCCAGCAAGCGTCAGTGAGCAGACGTGTCCCAACTGGGATTGGGGCCAGCTCCGGGGATCCAGAGGAAATGTGGTCCCAGAGTCAATTCCAGGCCTTTATGCACCATGCCTTCAAGCAGTTTATGGCATCTGCAGGCCGAGGCCAGGAACAGGCTCAGCCCTCTCCTACTACACCCGCTCCGCCCTCCCAGGAGGGGCTGTATATAGGCCCTCGTTCTGATGTTTCAGAAACTTCATCACAAGTAGGGGAGGAGGAATCATTTGACATAGAGACAACTGAGAACATATTGTCAGGGGATGATGAACCAGCTCCTGAGCAGGTGACATCTTCAGGTCTATTTGATCCTTCCATTTTCCGGTCCATCCTGTTAAAGGCCATAGCCACGGTTAAACTCACCTCGGCTCACGAGGAGACACCTTCCACTTCCTCTGCCCAAGAGACCAGTCCTGTTTGTGGAAAAGGTCAAGGAGGAACCTCAGATTCCATGTCCTTCGGTATTTAGGTCCACGGTGGAAAAGCAGTGGTCGTCACTAGCTTCCACGCCTCCTCCTAGTAGTCTGGATAAAAAGCTTTATAATGTCTCCTCTTCCTTTGCATCTCTTTTAGAAGTCCCAACTGTGGATGCCCCATTGGCTTCTTTGTTCTCCAACACTGCTGTTCCAGGAGACATGGCTGAGTACTTAAAGGCAGAGGATAAAAGGTTTGAATTCTCGTGCCGCAGGGCTCACCAATCTTCGGCTTGGGCAATAAGGGCGGCCACCTCATCCTCCTTCTTTGCCCGTGCTGCGATCATGTGGCTACAGGATCTCCAGGCCCTCATTCCACCAGACCAGGTTAGAGCCCACCAAACTCTGGGCAAGATTGTAGCTGCTTTAGAGTACATTGCCTATGCTTCTCTGCATTCGGCTAGATGCTCGGCCCGTTCAGTTGCTGCCACGGTGGCGTCACACAGACTTCTCTGGTTGAAACAGTGGCGCACGGACCTAAAGGCAAAGTGGCGCCTGTCTACTTCCAAGTACAGTGGCAAGAACTTGTTCGGCGCTGTCCTTGACCCTCATGTCATTGAGGGCAAGGACAAGCGTAAAATCTTGGTTCATCCTTCCAAAAAGTTGGATAGGCGACCACAACCTGGTTACCATAGGTCATCCTTTCGTTCCGGTGACTCTTGGGAGTGGAGACAGCCCTTTCAAGCGGGGCAGTCCTGGGATTGGCCCAGAGGCTCACGGTCCTACCTTCCCAGGCAGGATCGCCAACAGGACCGCCAGGGTGGTGGAGCCAGGGGCCAGTCCCAGAGCAAGCGTCCCTTCAGGGGCTCAGGCGGACGGCCTTTCAGGCGGTCCAAGTGACGCCAAAGGGGATTGCCTCATTGGGGGTCGGCTGGCCGTTTTACGACGTCTGGGAGGGCACTACCACGGACGCCTGGGTCAGGGAGACCATAAGACACGGTCTATCCCTGGAGTTTCAATCTTTACCCCCAGATCGTTTCATACATTGTCCGGTTTCAAAAAATTCTTCAAAGGCTTCTTTAGTGTCAACAGCAATCGCCCACTTATTAGACATCAGGGCCATAGAAAGGGTTCCTCCAGATCAGATAGGAACCGGATTCTATTCCATACTATTCGTGGTTCCCAAGACCTCGGGAGGATGGAGGGCTATTCTAGATCTGAAGGGTCTCAATCACTTTCTTATTTACAAGAAATTCAAAATGCAGACCCTAAAGTCCATCCTAGCAAGCATCAGAAAAGGGGACTTCCTCTCCTCCATCGACCTGACGGAGGCCTACCTTCATATTCCGATCCTACAGGAACACCGCAGGTTTCTGAGGTTTGCCTACGCACACAGGCATTATCAGTATCGGGCCCTCCCCTTCGGTCTCTCCTCAGCTCCCCAGGTCTTCACAAAGATCTTGGCCGTACTGGCGGCTCATCTAAGGATGAGACCAGTGCGAGTACAGTGTTACCTGGACGACATACTCGTGCAGTCCAGATCCCTCCACTCAGCCCAGTCAGATTTGGAAATCACTCTGTGGACTCTTCAGGAACACGGTTTTTCCGTAAATTTCAAGAAGAGTCACATGACCCCCACAAGACGGCTTATCCATCTAGGAGCGCTGATAGACTCAGATCTTTGCGAAGTTTATCTCTCCCCAGAGCGTCAGGTCAGCATTCGGACGCTGGCACGCCAAGTCCGAAGGGAAAAGTGGGTGCCCCTGGTGCGTCTTTCACAACTCCTGGGGAAGATGGTCTCTTGCCTGGGCATTGTTCCATGGGCCAGGCTTCATTCCAGGAGTCTCCAGTGGTTCCTCCTTCCCTATCAGAGACGCAACATCAGTGCATCCAAAACGAAGGTCAGGGTTCCACACCAAACACGGGTTTCCCTACTTTGGTGGACTTCATCTGCCATATCCAGAGGTACCTTTTTCAAGGAGCCAACCAGGATCACCCTGACCACAGATGCCAGTCTGTTCGGCTGGGGGGCGCATATTCACAATCACCTGGCTCAGGGCCGGTGATCCAAGTCAGAACTGACCCACAACATCAATTGGCTAGAGCTGAGGGCCATTCACCTGGCCCTTCAGGAGTTCTCTCCTCTGGTGACGGGGAGACACGTACTGGTCCTGACGGACAACATTACGGCCAAGGCTCACATAAACAAACAGGGAGGGACCCACTCTTGGTCCCTCATGCAGGAGGCCATGGCGTTGGGACTTTGGGCGGAATCCACCCTGAAATCCATAAGAGCGGAACACATTTCGGGGGAGGACAATCGACAGGCGGACTCCCTGAGCAGGGCCACCATAGATCATTCAGAATGGAAACTAGATCCAACCTTGTTCAGGGAGACAGCCCTCAGGTTCGGACAACCAGTCCTAGACCTCTTTGCCTCCCCGGCAAATGCACAGATCCCCAGGTTTTTTTCCAGATTCTGATCGGAGGGGGCGGAAGGGATAGATGCCCTTCGGAGCGCTTGGCCCAGGGGCGTGCTCTATGCCTTCCCTCCTCTCCCACTGCTCCCAGCGACTATTCGCAAGCTCCTACAAGAGCGAGCGGAGCTAATCTTAATTGCTCCATTCTGGCCACGTCGGCCGTGGTTTGCAGATCTGGTGGATCTATCGCTCTCTCCACCGTGGAGAATCCCTCCGGACCGAATAGCTCTCAGTCAAGGGAATCTCCAACATCCGGACCCTCAGTGGCTCCAACTAGCCGCTTGGCACTTGAGCGGGAAGTTCTAACTAGGTTAGCATATTCCCCTAGAGTAATATCTGTTATCCAGGCTTCTAGGCGCCCATCAACCAACAGGATCTACGATGCCACTTGGAGAAATTTCTGCTCCTGGTGCAGGACACAGGATCTCTCCCCGTATCTGTTACTATCCCGCACATATTGGAATATTTACTTGAAGGGCTAAATAGGGGATTGTCTGTTAGCACAATACGTAGACAGGTAGCGGCGTTGTCGACAGTTCTCACTTGTGAGAACCATGATTCACTGTCTCACCATCCAGCGGTCGGTGCCTTCCTGAATGGCGTTGCTAACACAGGTCCTCCTACGATCCATCGTTATCCGTCCTGGGATTTGACCTTGGTATTACAAGCGTTAACTTCTTCTCCCTTTGAACCTCTAGGTTCATGTTCACTACACTTCCTCACCTTGAAGGTTGCCTTTTTGGTGGCTATTACATCGGCCAGGAGGATTTCAGAGGTAGCCGCTCTATCTGTTAGGAAGGATCTCTGTATGTTCCACAAGGACAGGGTGGTCCTCAGGTTGGATCCGGCATTTATTCCCAAGGTTAATACAGGTTTTCATCGCTCTCAAGACCTGGTACTCCCCAACTTCTGTCCTAACCCTTCCCATCGTCTGGAGAGAGGGTGGCACACCTTGGACGTGCGCAGGGCTCTGCGTCACTATCTCAAACGTACCTCGGCCTTCCGCAAATCGGAAGCCTTATTCATCTCTTTCCATCCTTCTACTATGGGGAGGAAGGTTTCTTCTTCCACCATCGGACGATGGATAAGGGCCTGTATCACGAGGGCGTATGATTCACAGTCGCTTCCAGTTCCTTCTCAGGTCACAGCTCATTCTACGCGCAGTGCTGCGGTTTCTGCAGCCTGGTCCACCCAGGCCTCGCTTGAAGAGATTTGCAGGGCAGCGACTTGGTCGTCCCCTTCTTCCTTCATTAAACATTATAAAATTGATAGGTTTGCTGCTGCAGATGCGGCCTTCGGGAGGCAGGTACTGCAGCAAGTTGTCACTCCTCCTGTTGAGCAAGCCTAGACTTCCCTCCCTTCAGGGACATGAGCGGCTTTGGTATGTCCCATTCTGTGGACTCTACACCACCCTCTGCTGGAGAAAGGGGCGTTGTCTTACCTGAACGCCTTTTCTCAGCAGGGTGGTGTAGAGTCCACATCCCCCCCTGTATTTCCTTGGTCTAGGCATGTATTTTTTTGCACCTTTTTTTCCTCTCAACTTTTGTTTGGAGCCTTGCGTCTGCATTCTTCGCCTCGACATGTACCAAAAACTGGGAAGACACACCCAGAGAGAGGCGTGGCAAGCTTTTTTTGTCTTAGTCTGCTAAGCAGGAAGACTGAATTAACCCATTCTGTGTACTCTACACCACCCTGCTGAGAAAAGGCGTTCAGGTAAGACAACGCCCCTTTCTCTCCAACTCCATTCATGCAAGTCATATATTCCAGTCATATAGCCAATCCTGAAGTATTTTCACAAATAGCTAAACTATAGTATGTGTTGACTTACCACACAATTCTTCCTACATACCGGCTGAAGAAAACTGCATATACGTGAAACAATATAATTTTATAACTTGATTAATCTGCTCATTGATTGTTACTTTTGTTTCATCCATATCATATTCCAGAATATTTATTTAGTTCATTTCGTCTATCAAGATTTCCCCTTCTCTTGCAGTCCATTTGTTTAACTACCTCATGAAGATCAAGAAAAGGTTAGAAGGATTATAAACTGATGGGCTATTACCTTGCACTAATAAACTACCTAATAAACTAATAAATTACCTACGGTAATAAAAATACCAAATTCAGGACTGTATGGATACAGCCTATTTCTCCTTTCCATTTATAAATGAAGAAAGCTAATCCCAACCTGACAATTAATAACAGCATGATCAAGGGGACACACTCATTTGCTAATAAAAAAAACAGGTATTGATGTGGGTGGGCAGTAAATGAATTTTGAAAACAACACTGAAATATATAGGCTTGTTCTGTTTCACAAGCTCTTTTGTGGACAGAAAATAAACAATTCCATAAATCACTACTTTTCTGTATTAGGTATACTTAGGTTACATTCCTTTGATTTTTCTCACAAATTGGGGGAAAATACAGAAGTCTTGAAAGGACAAAAACAACACACCACATGAATGAATGAATGCATATTCACATGAATGCACATGAATGAATGCATGTGTATACACACACACACACACACACACAGAGACACCTAGATTCTCGTTGTCACTGAATGCATTTTCAATGCTAGTTTCAGCTGTCTTTCCATTAAAAGCACTAATAGCAAAGGAACACTTGATAAAGGATACGAGTCTCTTTGATGATGACATCTCTAGTAGCTTGATGGAAGACCATCTGGTAAAACACATAAATGATTTGGCACACAAACTCATCATCTTCCTGCTGAGCTATAAAAAGAGAGACAGTTATCCTATGTTGTATTTTAAATCACTGACTACAAGCAATCTAAGCCACTGTGAGTTAGGGGGGGTACGGAGGGAGGCTCAGCCAATTTCACTGTATACATGTTATACTTTGATAATAAAGGTTCATTCATTCACATGAATATATTGTACCTATCTAGAATAGAATAGAATAATAAATTTATTGTCACTTTAAATGTACACTAATTGGCATACATTAAAATGAAATTTCATTGCATACAGCTCTCAAAGGGTCACCACCTCCAATATACACTGCATAAATATGACATAAATAAATACAGAATTATGCATATACTACATACATTATATGACACAGAGAAACAACACAGTCTAGTTCGGATTATGTATAAATGTGCATGGCAAGAAAAACGAATCTTGCGGGTTTACCAGACAGATGGCATAGGGAACAAAGCTATTACAGAATCAGGTAGTCCTGCTAGAAATACTTCAAAACCTCCTCCCAGAGGGGAGCAACAGAAGCAGACTGTAAAGTGGGTGTGTGGGGTCTTTAACAATGCTTTGAGCTCTAAGCACATAGAGCTTATAAGCAGCATTTACACATCTTACTTAAGCTAGGAATAATAATTTTCTGAAAACATATTTAATGAAGACCGCATCCAATTACTTATAAAAGAACGAAGTTTTAAACTAGATTAAATTTATAGCAGCGGCAACATTTTCAAATGCAAGTGCCCTCTCTCTTTAGAGAACTACCTGCTCTCCCTGCTTCCTTTACTCATACATATACACACACCTTACAGTATATCTCAATGCAATCCCAACACACAGATTCTTTTTGTTGTCCTTGGGCAAGAAAACACACTGCAAATTCTCTAAAGAGGTAAATACAATTCTTATTCCAGAATTTCATATGACTCCCACTGGGAAAAACAAATGCATCATCTGTCTTGGTCAATCCAGCTTACGTCAGTCTTCATTAAGGAATATGGCAGAAAGAATTGGGATCAGAAAGGAGAAGTCATGAACTGACAACAATCAGTTCACTGGTTTCCTGTAGTCCCCCCCCCCAAAAAAAATAATACCACTACTTTCTGCCCATGTCATTATTTAAAATTTAATTTTAAATCAATTCTGAATGAGGCAACTGCTTTAGAGAAAATATGGATATTTAGAACCATATCATGAACCCACAAAAGAGCTACCGTACAGTTCCATATCACGGGACTGTACAGGATCATATCATGATCCCACAAAAGAATTATTATTTCAAACCTCTTCCCTGAGTAAGTGGGACTGTAGTGGCTCATCTTAGACTTCTGGTCCACTCAAAAACACCAGTGAACTCCTGAACAGATTGTTAATCCCAAGAAAACATTCCCTGAAGCATCTTATTTCTGTGCCTTCCAGATCTGTAGTTCTAACTCCATCATCATTCTTGCGGCCTTTACTCAGATGAATCTCAGGTGGGACATGGGCATGTAGATATCTCAACAGCTAGGGACAGATCTTCCCCACTTGTCCTGCTGGGTCCTAGGCACTGATCCCCACCAGTCTCTAAAGCTTCCTTGGCTCTTCATTCTCTGCATATGACTGCATCATGGATGCAGGAATCTTAAGAGTAAAACTGTATTTTATAACTTAAAATTCTAGCCAACATTTTGTTGTGCAAAATAATACACAAAATGTATAAAGGAAAGTAAAAAGTAAACTAATGTCTTCTCTTGCTAACTCCCTTCACTGTTTTTTCCTCAAGGTATGCCTGAAATATGGATTTGGGAATACAAATACATTGGTTCTATGCCAGCAAGAGAACAATAAATAGTGGCAGGTATAAATCACATCATATAAAACTGTGTTGCACAGGGCTGAAATTCAAATCTCAAAATTTCAGATACAATTGATGCCTTCTTAAAAGAATATGAACCAAATTAAATTGCATTTTAAACTCTAGGCTGTGAACAATCAACCAAGCCTTAATTTCTTCTATAAAATTAATTATTGCACTAAACTGTTTTGCTTGGTAAAATTCAATCTCATTATTGATACGAGATGGAATGCAACTTTCTAAAGCTGTACTGAAAACCTTGATTCCAACACAGTATTGCTAAATTTTGATAATAAAAATTGAGGAACAATAAGTAATTTTAATGCGTAATAAGCAGTTACTCAAAAAGTAGTGTGCAACACTTACTACATACCATTCAGTAGTTCAATAAGTGCTGGAATAATTCCTGATTTAGCTAGCAGTGCTGCACAGGAATCATCCATTGATACAGTCCCAATCATTATCACCACTTCCAAGACAAGATCATCTTCTGCTGAACCTGGTAAATTTAATAGAGCAACAATATTACAGCACTCTACTGAAATACAAACCTCGTTGCTCAAAGACATTCACAGTATCTCTCAAAATATGAGCAAACCTTGTTAAATTATAGGGACACAATTATTGCTACCCTGATATGACATGTTGGCTCAGCTTTCAAGTATCACTCAACATGAACCCTGAACATAAAATTATGTCATCATAACTATTGCACGAATTCTTAAAGGGCTTATTTACAAATATAATACTCTGAATTGATATAACATTTAAATCTGCCCTATGTTCTTGAATGATTACTGGGCACTATAAAATCCATGGACTGTTAAAAAATAATTATTTTTCTCCCCCCGTCTATCCATTTCTGCACCATCCTAATTTGGTGATTCAAACTCAAAACAGTCATTTGGAAAGTAAAAGAAGGAAGTAGGGATGTGCTGATCAGACTGTTCCAAGAACAGAACATTCCAGGGAACACTGGCACATTTTGTGTTACTCCTAGATCATGCCAATCCAGCAATCCAGCATTTCTGTTTGTATATTTTTTTGGAACAGGAACAGACTGTCATATTTCAGTTGCTATCTGGCCAACAGGAGCTACAGCAGGCCACAGACAAAATGAAGACGCATGGTGACATCATGATGGCAAACCTGCCCTTATAGCCATCCTGACCATTAAAATATATGTTGCATTATTTGTATCATGATGTATGTTTCATCAGTTTTTTTCCCCCCTAAGCCGGGCCCCAATTCAAACTATGAACTATATTTACTTCCAGAAGGTTTACTTCTGGATATAAGTAGAAGGATGCTCGGATTATTTTATTATTCATGTGGCCCAGTAAAAAACGATTCACGATTTATTTTAGTTAAACGCATGGGACAGGATTAATTTAGCAATCCTTTCTAATCCATCCATATGCTCTCCAAATAGCTTTCTCTGATATGTAGCACAGGTTGCTTCGCCATAATTGTGGCTCTTCAAGTGGTCATCACTGAATTTACATACATTTACATTTATACCTGCACATGCTATCATTTGGATTATTTTTTGGCAGAAATTTCATCTTCCTCTTAGCATGCAGATTAGCCTAACCTCTTCAGCCAAGGCAAAGTAGTTGTTTACAAAAGCAAGTACCTATATGGACATTTGGATGAGTTGTATAAATACTCAGATGACCACCCAATGCTGAGTGAGCATCTAAACTCTGGAACATTTTCAACTGGGAGGATAGGAATGAAAACATGCATATTATTAAATTACATTCATCCAAAAGTAAATGAAAAATTAATATAATCCTCAAATCCCTTTTGTATAATTTTATCATTTTATTTAGCAATTTTTATTTTATGTTGCTGTTTTAAATTTTACACTATCCAGATTCCTAATTTCAATTTATTTTCCCTTGTTGCACACGTAGCCAAAGAAAGCATCTTAGCATTCTTTGATTTAATATTGTCTTTTTGACAACATTCTTTGTTATTTATATCTTTCCTAACTGTGCTAAAATTGTCAATTTAGTTTTGAATATTTGAATACCAGTTCCTTTGTGCTGGTTGACGACTGCAATAACATTATTTCAAAAGTAAGATTATGAGCTGCCTCTAGCAAATGAAAATAACAGATAAATAATGTGTGCATAATAAATAAATCAGAGCATAAAAATTTCTTGAATTAAGTAGACTGGGATGCATTCATTGTTACAGCTTAAGTTCAATGTGGGAAACAAAAGGCAGTGCTGTGAAGCATGAGCTGATTACACACCACCAGGTGAGGGAGAATTAGCTCCAGAAAGGCAGAAAAACGACAACTTGTTGACAAAGGATGAAAGCCTATGTGTTTCTCTGTGTGCATGCATGCCTTCAAGTCAGTGTTGTGAAAATCATAATAGGAGGATTAATTTATTGAGTTTGCTCAGACTACTATTGGACAAAATCCCCCACCTTCCTTTGGCACAGTAATATATATAAAGTCCTGCCTATTTTTTTGAGATTGGGTTTGCCTGTCTGGAGAAGAGAGTATTTATCTTGCTGGAGACTTTCTCTAGTATTTTTTTTCTTTTTCTTTTTAATATAACCAATGCAAAACGTGTCCATCAGAAGGGAAGACATTTTCTGACAAATTAATACATTTTTGAAGAGTTTCCAGAATGTATCCAAAGCAAATAAAACAAAGTTAAACTTAAAAAAAGTTTACAAAGGTTATAAGGAAAAAAAAATTCTGAATAAGAACAATTTTTTTCCAGTAAATATAGAAATGTTCCAGAACTGTGTAGTGTTCAAAAACAAATTAAAATAATATTCAATATGTTAAATCAATAAAGTGGTATCTTCTGGTGAAAAGCTAAGCTCGAGGTGTTTCTGAATGAAGCCCCCTGAAGTAGCAGATCCTCTATGTATGATCCTCTATGTATGATCCTTGGAGATCACAAAGTTAAATCTTTAGAGTGGCAGTCAATGAGACACAAAGGGCTACAACCACAAAATAAATTTATGTAATTTCTAAAATATTCATATGGATACATATTATTTGGTGGTTCCTTATGTGGAGGATTTTTGGCTCTTCATAGAAAAGCAGGTTTTCTTAGCTATTCTGGATAATAATTTGATATGCTCTCTTCATTCAAGATGATGGCTAGGCCATGGGAGTTGTAATTTCAAGCAGCTGGAATAGAAAATACTACATTTCTGTTGTTTATGCTTATGTTTTTTATGGATGATGAAACATATTAACATGATAAACAAGACGTTATGGTTATTTTTGTTTTATAGCCATGAAAAATATATTATTTCTCAAAATACTTGGAATTTTACCCAGCTGTTTGCTAAATTTTTACAGTTACTTTTATTGAGAAAAATCCATGTTAACTGCATGCCTTCATCTAGGTACAAACTAAAGATACAGACCTGGCTTTAATTTATCTTTCAGATATGGTACCATTTTGTACTCTTTTAATACAAGTTCCCAATCCAAATCAGATAAAGTCAAATTAGCCAATGTTCCTAAGCATTCTATCACAAATTCCTCCTCTTCATCATTAGATATCTGAGCAGCCAGATCACCAACATAATCCTAAACAAAACAAAGCAAGATTTGAGAGATGTAAAAAAGGAAACATTAGGAAATCAATGAGAACTACTGCATTAACTCAACCATACTTTTTTTTCAAAATTATTGCCAAATTGATTATTTACAGTGACAAGAAATGTTCAAGTTTAATTAAATGCTTAATAAAACTGCTGTAAACTAATAAATTTTATTGTTATCAGCAAAAACTGAATCAGCCAAAAATCAGTTTATAGTTTTGTACTTTTTTCAAACTCAATCTTCCATCCTCTTTTATACTCACATCAGGAAAAATGGTATGACTTGAATTTTAAAAAAAAAGCAAAAGATTGTTCACTACTTTTGACTGCTGCTTTTTCTGGATGGATGGCTCAATTCTGGTGATATATTTATTATATGAAATTCAGTTTATATGTATTATTGTAGCAATTTTGTTAGGGAGGTCAGTTATTATAATTACAAGGAATATACAGGGTGCTAATGTGGAAGAAACTGCTCACCTACAATGGTGCTCTCAGAGTGACTTCATTCATATGGGATTCCATACCTGTGCAGAGTTTATGTCAAGGGATTTCTTTAGCTGAGAATATTTTAGGGTGGGAAGTCTACCACCTGAATATCTCATAGGTGGGGCTCCAGCTCTCCTCTATGTTTCTTAGGACAATGTAGCAGCAACAGAAATGCAGAGTGCATGCTGGTGCAAACAAGAAAGTGGCTGAGTTGTGTCAGTGCACTGATGGCTGTAGGAAGATCACAGGCTACAGATAAGAGCCTGTTCTCTTTCATTATGGTATCTTTACATCACCTATACAAGTGCCTAATAATCTTACCTAAAAGGTGAAAAATCAGATGCCAATTGCAAGCCAAGATGGAACAGCCCATGCAAAGGACAAGAATGACCCTAAGTATTCACTCAATAATACTTTCACAATGAATGAAACTGGAAATCCCTTTGGGGGTACTTAACAAATAATTGGAATAGAATAGAGATGAGTTGTTGAGAATGACAGAAAGATTGTCTCTGAAAATCTAACAAATCTAACAAATATGCAATCCAGTTTAAAAGAATGGAAACAGAAGTGGGATAGTTAAAGATGCCACCTTCGGGGAAAAAGAGATTTCGGACATAAGACCACTTTGTTGGAATAGAATTAAAGATCACCCTAAACAGTAAATAATTCTCTTAACATGTCATTCTCACATTACTGCTACAAGGAAGATTATCATTGCAGGTAAGCAGAGATCAACCAAAGATTTAAACTACTTTTCTATGTGGCTAGCTTGATACATTCCTATCAAAAGTCAAAGGACAGACTGGAAGATAGAGATTAGGAACTAAACTTTTGGGAAATAAAAGATGGGAGAGGAAAAAATGATATATGCTGTAGTTTACAGAGATTGCTACAAAATACACAGGCAGTGATAACAGGCAATGATAACACAGCTATATTTTTCTGAATAAAAATGAAATTGATTAACCAGATCCAGTGGGCAGATAACAGAGGTCATCTAACTGATTCAAACACTGAAAACCAGATGAAATTTTGTAGATAAAAACATATGATGCAAAATCAATATAGAGCTATAAGAACCTCCAAGACCCATTGAAATCATAGGTTAAACAAACCATGCTGCCTCTTGCAGTGTTTATAGGTTTGAACAATGCAGTTCATCCTTATTCTGGGATAACATAACTTTGCCATAGAAGATGAAAGTACAACATTCAGAGACACACTGAAGTCATAAAGATCCACACTGGAAATTGATGCAGAAAGAGAAGAAATTCGGTGGATCAGTGAAATGTGAAAGAAAGCCAAAAGAAATTTGGCAGAGAAAGTCTGCCAAATTATTACCTAACTAACCTGTCAAATACAATGTGATTAATGAGGAAGTATGAAGGATGGTGTAATGAGTGGCACAGTGGCCTAGAGGTGAAGACACTCATCTCCCTTGGAAGGTTGAGAGGTCAATCTTAGACAGCAACAGATGTTTCTTTACCAGGGTGCAAAGAGAAAATATCTGCTGTGAACTCGTATAGGTGTCAGGCAGGACATTTGGCCAGTAAACGCTCAGTTCCATACCAACAAAGGGATTACAGGGTTGTAAAAAAAAAGAAGAAGAAGAAGTATGGTGTAAAATTGAAGTTGGTAAGATTGGAAGCAAAGAGCCACACACCAGGCATGTCTATTATGTAAACAAGTGCTTTCCAGTTTGGGAAAAAAGCAGCAAAAGCCAAGGCAGGAGAAAGAAATGAAATTAAAATGCTTGTTTTAAATATATGTAATATTTAAAAACTGTCCATCTTCCTCAGAGATTGACTCTGGACAGTGTATAAATACTGTCCCTCTATGAAATCTGGCAGATGTAACCCCAAATAAATAAATGACCCTTATAAATTGTGAACTTATTATTATTCTTGATTGGAAATCTGATAATTAACCACTGAAGATGTAATATCTTTGTTCCAAGGCTATTAGGCACTTGTGAATCTCTACACAAAAGAAAGGCTCAAAGCCAAAATGAATTATTTCCTCAAGTATCTGAAAGAACTGTATATTGCTGTGAAAATATTTGGTAGCATGCACATATATCAACTATTTGGCCTTCACTGATGTAAATAAGACATACTAAATATAATATTAGTTTACTATTGTTGAAAGAAAAGTCTTCACCCTGGTTCATCCAAGCCAGGGATAAATAAACAACATGGCAACTGCTTTGGGAAGAAGGTTACAGTTTATTGAAGAGCCAGACTGAAAAATGGTTCTGGCAGGAAGGAGGAGAGAAATCAAGGGATGAACACATGTGGAGTAGGTTTTTATACCCTCTGAAAGCCTTTTGTTTGGAATAGTGTCCTGTTCCTGTGGCATGAACTTTGAACTGAGTCTGAGTGTGCTTTTCTGGGCCTTGGTATCTATGTTTAATCCTATTATGTCCCAAAAGTCATATCCTGCTTCCCTGGGGCTGGGCTAATGACTCTTAGAGTTTGGGTGGGGTATGCAGATTTTAGGTCTCTTTGTCTTCTTGATCTCTTAGCTGGGGCCTTTCTGATGGTTTACATCTGCATTTGTATAGAGTTGGCTCCTGCTTGGGACAGAGAGATTTGGGGCTATCAAGGAAAACTGGGCATGCTTTTCTGTCTCTTTAAGATCCTTGAAGGAAATATATTTTTCTGCCTTTTTAATATTTCCTTCTCTGGGGAGCTGACTTCCCTCACTATCATACCTGGACTAATTACAGCCACCAGTATCAGAAACCTCAAGCAGCCAGTGTCCTTATTCAGTTAGTTTTGAGCTTTCTCACTTTCTTTTAAAAGAAAGGAATGAAAGCACAAAATGGAAGGGGAGAAATAATAACAACCAGACAAGTTGGGTAGAAAATAAAAACTAAGGTGAGTTCTTCGCAGGAAGGACAGAGAAAATTCCTGATGATGTACCATCTCTGGCAATCAAAAAGAAACTGAGGGGAGAATAGAAACCCTATCTGTCAGCATACATAATGGATGTAGGGGAAGGATTGACAGAACCTGGGAGCAGAGTAAAAAGAGGAATCAGCCTAGAATCTCTACATAGCCACAAGCAAGCGAAGTCCAACTCTCGAGTGCCATTGACCCTTATCTAACTTTAACCTGGTGTTGACAGTGCATAGGTCCCATGAATAAGCTTTATGCAATAAATCAGTTTAACTGAACCTTCAGGTATGAACCTGTTTTTTTCTGCCTGACAGTGGGTGTCCACAGCTATGAAAGATTCCTGATGTAGACCTTGTACAGGCACAGAGTCTATATACAGAATGTAAAAAAACAATGAAAAAGAGATAATGGGTGCCTATGATCATATAGTTAGTTCACTGCAGAAGTGAAATTAAAATCAATGATATTTAGCTCATTTCTAAGTACCAAAACATATGCAGAAGAGTGATAATAAAAGGACAAATCATATTAACTGATGACAGCTTAAAATGTTAACAAAAAAATGTTAAATCAGTTTTATAATTGTCATAGTTAATAATTTAGTGTCTGCACAAGTGCAGTTAAGGGCACTGATAATCATATTTTGTAAAATTACTGACAAGCTTTAATTATGAATTGGAGAAGTGAAAGGTGCTACAATATAACAAGCCCTTAAATTTTACTCTTGTGCAATTCCAGTAGTATTAAGGCACATGCAATCATTTAAGAAGGATCATTTATGTATAAACTAAGTTTAATTCTTCCAATATCTCATTTCACAAATTTAGAACTTGAAAAGATACTTACAATAAATAAAGATTTAGTTGGTCCATCATGTTGAGATATGTTTCTAATCATCTTCATTAACAATGGGTCCTTGAATTTCAGTGCTCTCTTCATCAGCATCTTCAACCCATTTCCTGAAAATGCAGGAATATAAATGAAAAATGTATGAATCAATTAATTAATTATGCTGTCAGTTTCACAACTGCCATCATAAAATTGAATTTTTAGAACAAAGGAAACAAAAATGATATTAAGGTAGGCTAACATCGTCTCATGAAACTTGTTTGAAAGTATTATTGAAGACAAAAAATACAGTAAGTGCCATTAGTTCATATGATTTCTTATATCCCCTAAAAACATCAAAAATAGCAGATACTCCTAGATACAACTACAGCCTAGCAGATTTTCTGAGTTCAGCTCAGTTATTCTTCTCCTGTAGTCTTACATCTTAGGTTCCACTCTCATTGTATTACTGCAAGACAAAAACATTTCTGGATATTAACAAAGCCCATTTTAATAGAACATTTAAAGGTTTCTTCACATTAATTTTTTAAAATTACTTTTCTACAAGAGTGTTTCTGAAACTATTTTTTTTAAAAAGAACAAACAAAAATACAGTATTTGACAGCTTAAAAAATTAATTGTAAATAAATCCAAATGTAAATTAGCAACTCTGATATCATAAATTATTTGAGTAAACAAGTATGTTTTTATTTTTTCAAAGAAAAAAATTCAGGGGCCAGCCACAGTGATGCTCTATTACTGGGAAAACCACTGTGCCAGGAGCCAAACTCAACACTGAAACTGCAAACAATGCTTCACCAGCTTTTCCAGCTGACTCTAATGCAAGAATTGTATGGAAATAGAGACATTAATACTTCAATTACCTAGATCTCATCCCATTTAGGACTTTGTGAGCTAGTACCAACATCATAAATTGACCTTGATAGCTCACAGGCAACCACTGCTTTCAGGACTGCTGTTATATGGTTCCATTAAGAATTATATGACATGCTTCACTGAAACATGGTCCAAACAGCATTGCAGCTAATGCATCTGTCAGAACCCTGTCCTTCTAGAGCAGGGGTGTCAAACTCGCAACATCATGTGACGTGCTACGATGTATCATGACTTTTTTGCCATTGCCGGCAATGGGGTGGGTACGGTTTCGCGATGATGCATCCGGCCCGTGGACCGGCAGTTTGACACCCCTGTTCTATGGGAACGGGGGGCTCTTATTCCTTTTGGGTTCTGCCATTCTCCTGGGGGGGGGGGGGGGAAGCTTGGGGTGCTGATGTGTATTTCCTTTGCTTTGCCTCTTGCTCTATCCCCTTTGATGTTTCTCTAACGGGATGAGAATGGAATGTACCTCCAGCCATCTGCCTTATCTGCAGCTGCGGAAGAACTGGCGCGGATACCTAACAATCTTGGAAACGGCGCCTTATTATTCTGTTCCCATGGTGTTTTCACACCTGCGGATTGGCCTGATTGAACCACCCGAATGGACAGTTGGGGTGGGGTTACTCTAACCACTTTTGATTACTTGTTTCCGCACGGGAACCCTCAGATCCTGTCTTTTATTCCTGCTGTCAACATCTCTCAATAAAAGTTCCTTTTGAAATGATGCCGTATCAAGAGTTCTGCTTTCTTGGGAGCACAGATTGAGGCGGGTCCTTACATTAGGCAGGATCTGCAAACTGGTCAGCCCAGAGGGAAAATCCCTACCACGGGGACTGTGCAAACAATGTCGAACCATGGTGGTGAGAGAGGAGAAAGTAACCTTGGTGGGAAAGCTCTCCCCAAAGCAACCCTAAGTGAGAGTAGCTTGGACTCCTCTAGCTCATCCGACAAAGCCATGACCAGAGAGAGTCGGGAGAAATCGAGATGGTTGATGGGTGTTAGAAAGAAAGAGGACCGGGAGGTGAAACCCAGGAAGGTGACCTTTAAGCATGGCAGCCACCAGCCGGGGTGGAAGCACAAGATGGAGAGATCACTCAACCTCAGCGAGGAGGACGACGAGGGGCCAGCCCGGTTCAAATGCTTCCTCCAGCAAGCAATTAACCTGATGGTGGAAGCATTCAAGTTCCTAGAAGAGGAAGATTATGCCGGGCCTCAATAGCCGCGGGGATGGCAGAGGAGGAGTGCCAGGAAAGCAAATTGGCAAACCCAGGCCCATCTACCAGTGCATCGGAGGCTGCAGGAGCCATGGCAGAGACGGCCACCCCAGCACGAGCCATCCCAGCTGGGGGAGATGGGCAGTGAGCCAAGCAGAGAATCCACCATGCTGGCTGGAAATTCCCACCCCTGGGAGTGAAGTATGATGGGTCTCCCCAGCAGCTGGGATTTTTCCTGGCCCATGTCCTGAGCTACATGGAGGAGTACGGCCGAGACATCCCCAGCAACAACAGATAGGTAAGAATCATAACCATGGCCCTAGAGAGAGCAGCAGCCCGGTGGATGGTGACCCTACATAATGTCGACGCTCCCGAGCTACAAAACTTCAACCACTTCATGGTTGCCCTGAGGAGGAGATTTGAGGACTCCCTAACTGACTGAAAGACTAGACAACGCATCAAAACAGTGAGGCAAGGTTGGCTTCCGGTTCCAGATCGCGGCGCCAGCGGACACGCGGAGAGAGCTCTCTCTCCGCGGTCTGATTTCCCTTCGTCAAAAGACCCTGGAAAGGGTTGAAAGTCGCCCTGGAGGGGCGACCACCGCTGAGGAGGACCCTCGTTAGATTGCGGAAGGGTGGCAGCTCTTCCGTTTGATCCGAGGCAGATCCTTTGGATCGACGAAAAGATCGGCCATTAACATGGCCCATCACTTAGCCGTACTAGCCGAAAGCCAAAAGCACTACTAAGCACAACAAAGCACCGTGGAAGATCTGGGTGAGATCCTTCCTTACCTTTCTTTTACCCTAACTTCCTGTGAAAGCTTCCTGAAACTTCTCTTAATACAGCAGCGTTTGCATACTTTGGGGATTTAAGCTTTGGAACGAAAAGAATAATTAATCTTAACAACTAAATAACTGGATTTTAATTTTTTTTATACTTTGGGCTCCCCAAAAGTTTCTATTTTAGAGACCTATCATCTTATCTATCTATTAAGTTTGAAAAATATCTTTTTTTGCTTTTTTAACTGGGTAAAAGCCTAATTGGCGTTTGAAAAAAGATTTCATAGCCTACTAGAGACATCTTGTGGCTAAGCCTGCATCCCTAGGGGAGACCCTAGAGGTAGTGGCAATGGCAAAAGATAGGGGGTTGGAAGCCGTGCCCGAGGAATACTGAGATCTCGCAGAAGTATTCAGAAGTATTCAGTGAGAAGCGATGCAACAAGCTACTCCCCCACCGGCCCACAGATTGCACCATTGAAATTCTACCAAGGGCCAAATTACCCAAACCCAAAGTGTACTCAATGACTCCTAAAGAATTGGAAGAACTGCAGATGTTCTCTCTCTCTCTCTGTTGCGCCCTCAGTCTCTTCCATTTTCTTTTCCTCTCCTCCCGTCCCGCAAGCTTGTGATACCCTTACAGCCCTCACGTTGCCTTCCGGGGCTCGAGTCTTTTCCCCCTCTCCTCTTCCCGAGGAGCTTGCCGGCTTTACGGAGGAGAAAGCAAAGTAGCCAGATGGCACATGCCCCTCTGAGACTCATCCTGCAGCAGCAGGTGGGAATCCAGACCGTTTGTTTTGTTCATGCGTGACAGGCGAAGCCATCAGAACACGGGTGTGGAGCCAGGAGAAGCGAACAGCGTTGCCTGTATTGCGGGCTTAAAGTTTTTTTTAACTCGCCGCTTTTAGGGCAGTGTAAAGACAACCTTCGGGAGGTGTACATGGGGCGATTGTCTTGGCCGCCTTCCTTCCCAGCTCACATGTTTCCAGAAAGCGAGCGAGCAAGATTGCCGGGAGCCAGGGTAAACAGGGGCTTTGCACGGGGCTAGCTTGGAGAGATGCAGGGCTGTAATTTGCCAGAAAGTTGCTGGAGGTGTTTGGCAGAGGGGTGGGGGAGGAGGCAGAGGATGAAGCTCTGGCAGGTCTTCGGCTGGTGTTGTGCTGTGTGTTTGTGTGTGTGTGTGTGTGTCAATCACACTCTCCTCCCCAGCTCTCTTGCTTGCAGAAAGCGATGGGGGTGGAGGAGGAGGGTGGGGGGTGGAGGAGGAGGGAGAGGAGGGCTCTGGCAGGTCTTGGGCTGGTGTTGCACTTTGTGGGTGAGGGCGTGTATGTGTGTGTGTGTATACACACACACACACACACACACAACACACAGGGATCCTTGGGGGAAGAAATGTCCTTTGGGCGTGTGCTCAGAAACGCAAGAAAACAACCAAGTTCAGAGAGCACCAAGGACCCCTCATGTCAACCCTGACCTATAAATACTCTCCTTTATCAGTTGAATAAAAATGTTATTATTTTCAATATTTCTCAACTTTACTGCACCATTCTGGGTTGCATTATCATTATCATCACCTTAACTTTATTGCAGTCATTAACCAGAACAAAAGAATTGGCATTCAAATACTCAGAATATCCAAAAGTAAAGTGAGAAATTCAGGATGGTTAAAAAAGTACTTTCAGACAAACATTTTGGCTAAAAAACAGTATCAAATCAGAATATGTTAAAAGGGCTTATCATCCTACAGATATACAACAAGATGAAATTTAAATATGCAATCTGGATAATATGAACTTGGAATAGCACTGTAAAATATGAATATATGCACAAATACATATGCATATTCATATACATTCTCTCTCTTTCTCTCTCTCTCTCTCACACACACACACACACACAGCCCGCTTATCCTGGGGCTTCACTTAGCAAGCAGCATATTTGCCCTTCAAAGTATAAACAGTAACATGCCTATTGAAAAGTTTGGTTTCCCTCCTGCCCACTCACAATAGTAACAACTTTTGGGGTGTCTTTTATGGTGGGTTGTAGTTCTTACACAAAGGCTGAGATTTCGTGCTGGACAATGGGAGGGAGGAAGGAACAAAGAAGGAGGGAAGAAAGGAAGGAAAGAAGGAAGGGACAATGGGAGGGAGGGAAGGAGGGCACCCACCCCAGTCCCACTCCACTCCAGCAGAGACCCATGGATTCCCCCCACACAGGCACCCTGCAACCTGAGTGATAAGCTGGCCACACCCCCCCCCGGCCATTGACTTCGCTTGTCAAAAAGTTGCAAAAGGTAATCACATGACCCTGGGACACTGTGACCGTCATAAGTATGAATCAGTTGCCAAGCATCTGAATGTAAATCACATGACCCTGGGGATGCTGCAACAGTCATAAGTGTGAAAAAAGGTCATAAGTCACTTTTTTCAGTGCCGTTGTAACTTTGAACAGTCACTAAGCAAATTGTTGTAAGTTGAGGACTACCTGTACTTTATCATTTTTTTTCTCTTTTTTCTTTGGTCAAGTTTTTGAAATCTTGCTGGGCGACTGGTGGTACTCGGATATTGCCTTATCCTAAAAGTGGTACAATGGGTGAAAAGGTTGAAAAGCCCTGATCTAGTAAATAGGCAGTTTTGGTGGCCGTCTATAAAGAAAGACATTGAAAGCTATGTGGCTAGTTGTCCCACTTGTGCAGCAGTCAAAAGAAGACAGGGCAAAACACCAGGACTGTTGCAGGCAGTTGCCAACCCATCAGCACCTTGGCGGGAGACTTCCATGGATTTTATCGTAGAGTTATCCGAGAGCACAGGAAACACTGTCATTTGGGTGGTAACTGATCTGTTCTGCAAACATGTGCACTTCATCTCATGCACAAAAATTCCCACAGCCAAGGTGCTAGCAAAGATGTTTGTACAACACTTCTACCGATTGCATAGGGCTCCGCAACACATAATCTCAGACGGGGGTGCAATTCACTTCAGACTTTTGGAGAGCCTTTTTGGACTGTCTGGGGACCACCCAGGGCCTGTCATCTAGTCATCATCCACAAACGAATGGTGGGACAGAACGTTCGAACTCAGTATTGGAACAATATTTAAGATGCTTTATTAATTATCAGAAAGATAATTGGACTGACCTGCTTCCATTCGCAGAAGTAGCTTATAACAATGCTGTGCACTCCAGCACAGGTTACACCCCATTCCAAGTTGCTACAGGACAAAGCTTCGTCCCAATGCCCAAATTGCCAACCAATGAACCCACCATCCCCTCCCTAAAGGAGTGGCTAACACAACTTCAAAATACACGGCCAACAGTGAGAAAAGCCTTAGATGAAGCTAGAAAAGTGTATAAAATACAAACAGATAAGAAGCGGATTGAACCAAAACCATTTAAAGTGGGGTAGAGGGTGTACTTGTCCACAAAGTACTTAAAGCCATTGCATCCATCAAAGAAATTAGGGCCAAAGTTTGTAGGACCGTTCCCCCTAAAAAGAATTATAAACCCAGTAACCGTAGAATTAGAACTCCCAAAAACATTGAGACAAGTCAATCCACTATTTCACTGCAACCTGCTAAAACGCGAACTAAATTCACCTCTAAGGCCAGCTGCAGCTCTCCCCCCCCCGCCCATTATGGTTGAGGGTAAACAACATTTTGAGATCAAAGAAATATTAGATTCCACGAAATACCACGGACTGACCCAATACCTAGTAGCCTGGTAGAACCTTCCCCCTGCTCAGAACGAGTGGGTCCATATACAACATGTCAGAGGTCCAAGATTGTTAAAACAGTTCCACTCCAAATACTCTGATAAACTTGACTAATCTATTTGTAATTTTCTCTCCCTGTTATTATTTTCTGTCTATACAGGTGGATCTCTCATTTTTTAAAGGGAGGGCAGCATGTCAGAACCCTGTCCTTCTAGGGGAACGGGGGGCTCTTACTCTTTTCTTATTCCTTTCGGGTTCTGCCATTCTCCTGGGGGGGGAGGGGGAAGCTTGGGATGCTGATGTGTATTTCCTTTGCTTTGCCTCTTGCTCTATCCCCTTTGATGTTTCTCTAATGGGGTGAGAATGGAATGTACCTCCGGTCATCTGCCTTATCTCCAGCTGCGGAAGAACCGGCATGGATACCTAACAACCTTGGAAGCGGCACCTTATCATTCTGTTCCCACAGCGTTTTCACACCTGCGGATTGTCCTGTTTGAACCATCTGGATGGACAGTGGGGTGGGGTTACTACGACCTCTTTTGATTACTTGTTTTCACGTGGGAAACCCTCAAATCCTGCCTTCTGTTCCTGCTGTCAACATCTCCCAATAAAAATTCCTTTTGAAATGATGCTGTTTCAAGAGTTCTGCTTTCTTGGGAGCACAGATTGAGGCGGGTGGTTATAGCATCATCCAAAGCTCAGCAAAGCTCCTTGACAATAAAACTTTGAACAGAGAAGATTTCTCAATCTATATACCTGTTTTTCCAAAAGGAGCATACCTTGTCAAATACTTCATTCTAATTCTCAAGCCACCTAACCACAACAACAGATTTGTATTATCAAGATTCAGCTTCAGTTTATTAGCTCCCATCCAGTCCCTTACAGCCTAAGACATCTATAAAGATTATTCCAATGGAGGCAGAGCCAAATGATGCACACACGCTGATAAACAAGACATTTTGAGGACTCTGGATGACTATCCCCATTGGCTTCATATTGATACAGAGCAGCAGAATATAAAGAATAAAACCTATGGGATCCCACAACTCAAAGATTATGGAATGGAATAAAATAGAAATTACTCACTGCTAATCTCTGGATGGCCAATTTCTCACAAGTAGAATGGAACTACACAGTGCCTCCAATTCACAAACTACTTAGCCATTCCAACAGTAGTCTGTAAGCAATGACCTCTATTCTGAGATCCTCAAAAATAAACATGAAAGTCCCTGTCTTTCTCCCACTAAAGATAATCAATCAGCAAAACCAAGGTTTTCTATGCCATATCTAGGCCTTAAGCCAAAATGAAATAGAACCAGATAATCTATTTTCCTTTTCAGTGCTCTAATCTCTAAGATTTAGATAACATTTTCTTTAGATGAAATACCATCACATTCCCAAAGAACAATGTTAACAGATTTTCAAATGCATCAGATTATTTTAATACAAAAACAGAAGAAATGCTGATAATTATTCCTCACAGTACTAAGATTCTGAACATAAAGTTCTGAAAATATAAACACATAATATAAGAAATGAACTAAATAATTGAATGGTAATTTAACTTGACCTATAAGCCAAAATGAAGCCAGTTTTGTGTAGTGGTTAAGGCACCAGGCTAGAGACCAGGTGGGTGACTTTGAGTCCTAGGAAGGAGGCAATGGCAAACCAATTTCAAAAAACCTTGCTAAGAAAACTGCAGAAACTAGTCCAGTCAGTCCCTAGAAATCAAAAACTGATTTAAAGGCACTCCACAAACAGAAAGCAGAAAAATTTTCATAGTTTTTTTTATATTACATTTAAATACTAATACTTCATTATAATTATATATAATTCCAAAGCACAGAAGGATTCTATTATTTTAATCAAAATAATTATTTGGTAGAAGAGAAAAATGCAAGTTGGCTAAGACAATATTTTACACAATGAAATATCTCTAAAACCAGCTGTTGTTTGTTATTTTGCTCATAGTCAGCAACCTTAAATATACTCTTCAATACTCACCTTCACAAATTAATTGTACATTCCTCTTGTTAGCAGCCAAATTAATGCAGAAGGAAATGAGTTCCAGATCAACATGTTCATCGGGACACTCCAGCAGCATCTTCATTAGCTGGCAACATACGAATATCAATCTGTTACATTTTCAGGACATCTATTTTGTAGCAGAATTAACTGAAGTAATTTTTCCTTTAACAGATTAGAGGAATCTTTTGCTATGAAAGACTATCAATCTACAGAAAAAAATAGTGAAATTGTAGTCAGAGGCAACTGAAGGATGGGGATGTTGTATAAGGTTTGGCAATTTGTTAACATGGCTTTGCCATCTGACTTGGGGATCTGGTAATAGTGACGTGGAGCTTGAAGAATGGCTGTAGCGTTAATGAGATTGTACTCTCCTGCAGATTATCTATTAATGTATGGTTTTAATATTTTTTTTATCGTTTTAATGTTTGTTAATGATTCTTACTTTTTGTTATTTTGTTTTCTGCTTTAACTTTGCATGTCACTTTGTACATCACTCAGAGTCATGTATGTAACATGGGTGGATATATAAATTTACCAAATAAATAAACAAAAAAATAGCTGGCTGGTTGACTTTGGATCAATCACACTCTTTCAGCTCACCTCACCTCACAGGGTGGTGGTTGTTATGGGGAAAATAGGAGAAGGAAGGAATATAAGATATTTTTGTCACCTTGAGTTATTTATAAAAATAATAAAGGCAGGATTAAAAATGTAAAAAACACATTTCTTTCTGTAATCCATCTCCTGTAAAGCACAAAGTATGAAAAAGAGCAAGAAACATTCTGAACATTATCTACAGGAAACAATCAAATGTCACTAGTGTAACAGATGAACCTTTGTGCCAAATATTTTTCTGAACATATCATGATTATTACAGTTGATATACAAGCAAATATATAAAACACAGCAAAATAAATAACTTAAATTACAATAGAGCATTACTCAAAGTGCAAAGTTCAGAGCCACCAACGAATTCTTTAGGTCTAGCCATTTATTATGCCTTGATGCATATAAACTAACTAACTAACTAACTAACTAACTAACTAACTAACTAACTAACTAACTAACTAACTAACTAACTAACTAACTAACTAACTAACTAACTAACTAACCAACTAACTAACTAATTATTTCTTGGTTTTTAGGGGTGGGATTAGAAGACAAGAAATGTTTGCCATTTTAAAAATGGAGGATTAATTGGTTTCTTTAAGTCCTTATGATTTTTGTGTAATATCTTTATTATCTATAACAGAGGTCCCCACCCTTTTGAGCACCAGGGACCAGTTCTGTGGAGAGAGGGTTTTCTGCGGACCGGAGGGGGCGTAGTTTCATGTACTGCGGTTTCATGCCCTGTGGATGGGGCTTTGCTTGTTTCCATGGACCGGCTTCTGACATGCCGCAGCCCAGTGCTGGTCCACAGCCCGGGGGTTGGGGACCCCTGATCTATAACCACTGTCAGTATTTACACATACTCTGGAAACCAAGAAGCTGAATTATTTATTCCCATAGGTATGGGGTTTGTATCACAGCAGCAGCATTGCATTCACCTGTCCCTAGTATTTAAAAACCATTGGCTATTACAATATTGCTCTTTCTTTAAGCTACACACAGAGGCGTAGCGTGGGGGGTGCAGGGGGGGCCGGCCGCACTGGGCGCAACATCTGGGGGGCGCGCTCGCACTCGCAGCTCTCTGCCCCTGCCTGGCTCACTCACTCTCTCTGCAGTGCTGGCTGTGCGAATCCGATCTGAGCCGCCGGGTCGCCGACGCCGCCCACTGTGGAGGGGGGCGCAAATTACTTGCCCCGGGTGCTGACAACCCACGCTACGCCACTGGCTACACATCTACTGCTGCTTCTATTGGTTCTTTCTGCACATTAACAGGAAATGCCAGCAGCTACTCTGGATCTTGTATTTCTTAGAAAAGCATGCTAAAGTGAAAGACATATTTCTATCTCTCAAACCATTTCCTGTAAAACTGCACTCTTGTTCTTTATGTTCTGAAAGAAGGATATTGATTCATAGCTCACTGTTCAGAAAGCTGCTTGGATATAGACAAATTTCCCATAAACTATGTAACCCTTGGATTAATTTTCATTGGATATTTTGCTGGGGAAAATAGCTATATCCAATTCAATGCAATTTTGGTTTCCAAACAAAGCATTGACTTTCAGTATGAAGTTTTTAAAGAGGCTTGCTGCAATTCAAAGTAATTGCATGTATGGCTTTTGGTATCATATTCAAACAACTAGCATTGGTAAACAAATGAGTTTATAAAATGGTAATCCTTAAAAGTCTTGCTTAATAATCATTAATCAAGTGCAAGATATATTTCTTTCATTCTGAAAAGCAATGTGTTGAGGCACAAGGCTACAAAATTGATTAAAACAGGAGCAACAAAGAGGATATCTCTCTTTCTCTATTACCTTTTTTGGTAATCAAATCTATCATATACAGAATTTTCCCAATTTTTCCATAACAGGATAGAGAACAATCAAAAAAGTTTTGATTACAAAAATGGTCCACAGAAAAAGTTATTTAGTATAACCTTTCCTGGAAATTAGACTTCTGGGTAAGAAATGAGAAACTGAAGACAACTCTGCTAAAAACACAGTCAATAATCGCAGGAGAAGAGATAGTGAGTAGGTCAGTTCTTCGTAATTCATCGCCAGACATGAAAAGTACTTGAGATAACCCACAAGTGTTTCAGACAGCTCCCTATTGCAAGGAAACTACAAGACAGAGGTCTGCAGCAGGTTAGAATTCTGGAAGACATGGGAATAGCCATTTTGTTCAAATTGTGATCAGTGCCTTCAAAAGACACTGGGTTCACAAACTTTCTTTTCTAATGACATTTCGAATTTGTTTTTCACCTGTTAGAAACCTTTAGATCAACATGTCTGAAGGCATCAGGTGAGTTTCTTTAGCAAAGATTACAAGTTTAAAGTGTATATGTGTATATGCATGCACAACGTCTGTGTACTGTACATGTGTGTGTGTATATAAAGATTACAGATTAAAAAAGAACATCTAACTTGATCTATTACTACAGAATGGAGCAAAATATTTTAAAACTGGACACATTGAAGAATATTTCTGAATAATGGACCCAGAAACTAAATTAAATTGTCTGCCTCTATAGTTTGTGTTTAAAAATTATTATGAGAGAGGAACAAGTTTTACCAGACAAAACTGATCTGAAAGTGGATTTAAAATCACAGGTTATAAGCATGATATGGAAAAAGATGCTACACTAGACATACAAATGAAACTGGCTTAATAATTAAAGGGATTTACAAGAAACAAACCAAGAGAACAGCCTGGATAATTTTCCTAAATTGGATTTACAAAACACTTTGAAGAATTTTGTGAGAAGGGACAAGTAAAAATGAAATCAAGTTCTACAGATTTATTGGAAGGGTTTAAGGATCAAAAATATTAAAGTAAAAGGAAGGTATATAAAGTTTATTTTATTTGATCAAGGTTAAAATAGATATGTTATCTCTAGTAACCCTTACAAGACTTTTGCTGATCAGGACTGAAATGACATGGTTTTAAGGATTTGTTTATAGGCAAGACAAGAGATACAGGTAGTCCTCGAGTTACGAGTGTAATGGAGCCTGCTCATTCTACTCATAACTCAAAAACTCGTAAAGTGAATCTTGTACCTCGAACGAGATCACTCCCTTGCTCGTTAAGATACATGCAGCTCGTTAAGTGAACATGAGGTATCTCAGGGTGGGAAAGGCCATGGAGAACCTAGTGATGGAACAGGCCCCCAAGGCCTCCCCGACCCATTAAGATACCTCATGCTTCCCCCTCCCTTCCTGCTGTGCTGGACTCACCTGGAAAAGATCCGTCTCCTCTCTGCCGCGGTTCCTGTTGCCGCCCGAATCTGTGCCCGGGGGATGCTTCCGCAGCCCCCCACAATCCGATCCGGGCTTCGGAGGCCTTTTCCAGGCCGCTGCCACCCAGATCTGAGGCTGGGGGACACTTCTGCGACCCCGTGACCCGATTTGGGCGTCGGAAGCCTTTTCCAGGTTGCTGCCTCCAGGAAACAGTCTGTCGGAGGGCTATGTAAGCATCCCCCGGCCTCAGATCCGGGCGGCAGTGGCCTGGAAAAGGCCTCTGGAGCCTGGATCAGGCTGCAGGGGGACTGCAGAAGCGTCCCCCGGCCTCAGACCCAGGTGGCAGCGGCCTGGAAAAGGCCTCCGATGCCCCGATCCAGCTCTGGAGGCATGTGGAAGTGTATCCTGGCTTTGGTTCCATTCCCTGTTGCACAGAACAGAGGTCTAAAGTACTGTGAGATCATAGCATGAGATCTCGCCCCACTGATCTCATGTGATCTTATACTACTTTAGGCCTTTATTCTCTGTGAACACACGGAAGGCCTGGAGCAGCCTAGAAAGGGAAGGATCTCTGTCTTTGCACGGTGAGTATTGAAGGCCTGGTGCTTAGGGAGACCCAAGCGGGGGTGGGGAGGGAGGGAATAACCGGGATGAATGTTGCAGTGTCACTGCAGTCGCTCGTAAGGGTGAATGACTGCCATGTTGTGGCAACATTCGTAATTTCAGGACTTGCTAGTAAGCACTAGAGGGTGCTCATCACGTAACTTTGAATGAGCGTTAAGTGAACATTCGTCACTCGGGGATTACCTGTACAGAAAGATCATTTGTTTCATTTTAAGAGAATGTGATAACTTACTAAAATTATTTATAAAATTTTAATACACTTGTTTACAAAAGTATGAGGAGACATAATAAGTATCTGCTCTTTGAAACACAGCTTGGTAATTTACTGGGATCCATAAATAAAATCTTCAGCCAATAGTCAAATACATTAATTGCTAGGTGATTGTATATGGGATACATCCAACTCTGCCTTTATTGCTGAAGCTGTCATGGATTTGTCCACCCCCAAGATGTATTTCAGGAAATCAGACTATATTTATTTCAGTAAGGGAACATTTGTGCATAGTTCTGCAATGTATCTAATAATTATTTTGCTGTTGTATACCTTGATGATTAGAACTAGGAACCAAGAAACCTATGTTCAGTGAGCTACCTTACAACAACAGTAACTAGTTGCCTGGAGAATGAATTCAATATAATGCAAACATAAGCAATAGAACATAATGATACCAGAGTCTTAAATTTTAAAAGAACTGATTTTAACAAACTCAGAGAGAGTTTGGCAAAGAGACCTTGGATGAAAATCCTAAAGGGGAAAACAACTCAAGAAGCTTGGGAAACTCTAAAAAATATGATCATAAAAGCCAGTCCAGCACAATACCACTGAAAAAGAAAAACGAGAAATCTAAGAAGAAACCAGCATGGCTGCACAAAGATTTCTCTGACAAACTGAAAGACAAAAAGGACAAGTACAAAAAATGGAAAGAAGGACACCTAACTAAGGCAGAATATCAGCAGTTAGCCAGAATCTGCAAAGACGAAATCAGGAAAGCAAAGGCTCAAAATAAACAAAGACTTGCAACAAGAGCCAAAGATAATAAAAAAAGTTTATTTCAACACATAAATAACAAGGAAAAAAAATCAAGGAAACAGTCGGTCCACTAAAGAGAGAAGCCGGTAAGGAAGTAACAGGCAGCAGAGAGAAAACAGAGCTGCTTAATTTATTCTTTGCATCGGTCTTCATGCAAAAAGAAATTATAGCCCAACCTACCAAAAACATAACTGTAAAAGATAGATTAGAAATAAAAGTTAAAATAAGCAAAAAAAAAAAAATGGTAAGAGAACATCTGTCTGATCTTGATGAATATAAATCACCAGGACCTGATGGATTACATCCCAGAGTTCTGAAGGAGCTGGCAGATGTCATCTCAGAACCACTGTACCATATCTTTCAAAACTCCTGGAGCACCAGGGAACTATCTGAAGACTGGAAAAGAACTGATGTGGTTCCCATCTTCAAGAAAGGAAAATAAACAGACTCAGGAAACTACAGATCAATATCAGCCTAACATCAATACCTGGGAAGATACTGGAAAAGATAATCAGAAAATAGATCTGCGAACATCTAGAACAAGTAAAGTAATAACTAAAAGTCAGCATGGGTTTGTTAAAAACAGATCATGCCAAACCAATCTTATTTTATTCTTTGATGAAGTGACTAAATTAGTAGACCAGCGAAATGCTGTGGACATAGTATACTTAGACCTCAGCAAGGCATTTGACAAAGTAGATCACAACCTACTTCTTGGTCAGCTAGAAAAAAATGGGATAGATAGCATCACCATCAGATGGATTTGCAACTGGCTGACAAACTGTACTCAACGAGTAGTCCTTAATGGTACTACGTCTACATGGAGGGAAGTAAGCAATGGGATACCACAAGGTTCCGTCTTAGGCCCAGTACTCTTCAATATCTTCATAAACGACTTAGATGAGGGAATAGAAGGGGAACTTCTATTCCAGATGGATCTTGACAAACTTGAACTCTGGGCCAAGTGTAAAGTCTTACACTTAGGCAGGAAAAACCAAAAGTACACATATAGATTGGGTGAAACCAGGCTAAATAGCAGCAACTGTGAGAGGGATCTTGGAGTGTTAAAGGACAATCAATTAAATGTGAGTCAACAGTGTGTGGCAGCAGCTAAAAAAGCCAATGCAATCCTAAGTTGCATTAGCAGAGGGATTCAATCAAGATTGCGTGAGGTACTAATACTACTCTATAAACCCTTAGTAAGACCACACCTAGACTACTGCAACCATTTCTGGTCTCCACACTATAAAAAAGATATTTAGACTCTAGAAAAAGTGCAGAGAAGAGCAACAAAAATGACTAGGGGACTGGAGGCTAAAACATATTGAAGAACGGTTACAGGAACTGGGCATGGCTAGTCTAGTGAAGAACCAGGGGAGACATGATAGCAGTGTTCCAATATTTGAGGGGATCTCACAGAGAGGAGGGAATCAATCTATTTTCCAAAGCACCTGAAGGCCAGACAAGCAATAACGGATGGAAACTGATCAAGGAGAGATTCAACCTAGAAATAAGGAGAAATTTTCTGACAGTGAGAACAATCAACCAATGGAACAGATTGCCTTCAGAAGTTGTGGAAGAGTCATCACTGGAAGCTTTCAAGAAGAGACTGAACTGCCATCTGTTAGAAATGGTGTAGGGTCTCCTGCTTGGGTGGGTTGGACTAGATGACCTACAAGGTCCCTTCCAACCTGTTATTCTATTCTATTCTGATTTAGGGCAGAATATGCTTCCTTTTTCACTACTGGGGAAAAGGCAATCAAAGCTGGATGGCTGTAGTCCTTAAAAAACTCCTCTTGAAACGTGGGAACCAGACATTCTTTTCTGTGACAACAATTCCTAAGTACACATAGGACTTAACCTGGTCTCTATAAACATGTTCAGGCTCCAGTTACACTTAGTCCTTCTAGTCCTGAAGACAACCAACTTGGCCTTGGACTTACTAATATTAATATATTTAGAAACACAGTATGAACTGAACTTATGCAGTAATCTTATCATCCCTACCTAGGAGTGCAACATTAATATTATATAATTTCCTAAAATGGATAATTACAGATTTATTTTTAACTTTGGACATCTAGGTCTGCCAGATATATAGTCTGAACTATACATTTTGCAACTGGCTTTCTTCAAATTAACAGCTTTTCTAGTATCTGTAATAAAACTTAAAAATTTTATGAACAGCAAGACTCTGAGTCTTTTAGTTCAAGTATAGTCTGGTTGAAGGCTGACATTTGAGACACCTCTGGGAAAAGTTAAGTATAGATGTTTGTTTTACCCCATCTGTGCCAGAACAAACATCCAGCTTTGATTGCTTCTTTTCCTATAGTGAAACTCCAAAAGGAAGCATATTCTGCTCTAAATCATCCTCCGGGCTGCTAATTACTACAGGTTTGTGCAAGTTGGGGCTAAAGAGTGTGTGTGCATGCGTAGTATACTGTATATATGTGCTACTATTATTTATTAGAACCTTCTATAAGAAAAATAAAACTTGAAACTTCATTATAGCATAGACCAGCATGCAGTAATACAATATAAAGGTGTTTTTTTTTTAAATTACATGATAAAAAAGGGGGAAATTTACAAAACCAATCAGGGTAGAATTAAACTTGCTACAGTAGGTAACTAATAATCAAAATAATAAAACTTGAAATTAAAAGAATATTTAATACACTATCAAGAAGCTATTATACCCAGAAACTTAAAACATTTTTTAAAAGTGCCATAAACCTATTTCTGCATATTTACAACTGAAAATGAATCCTTTTATTTAAAAAAAAAATACTTAGAATATGCCATCGCTACTAAACTGAGTTCCTATACAAAAAAATGGAAGGAAGAGGAGTCCTGTAATTTTATCTAGAGTAGTTCAAAGTGTTTAGAATAATCCCTTAGTATGAGTTCCATGTTTCCCATTATGTCTTAATTTAATTTGATTGCAACTCGTGCCACTTCAAAGGAAAGTGTAATTGTTGCCAAATAGGAAATATCAAAATTAAATTTGTTCTGCTTTTACTGCAACCATTGTCATCTTTTCTTCATTTAGAAGGAGAGCAATAAAAGGGTTACAACGGGTGCAATCAGACAAGTCCCACGTTGAGTATCAGATGCCTGCAGCGGAGGACTAGAATCACTGTGTCTAGACTCTCTGGCACCTGACTTCACTTATTTACCAGTGACCAGAGGCCAACCCCCAACTGCTTTCCTTTCATACACCTCAGTCCAGTTCTCTCTATCCCCAGCTCACACATCTTTGAATGATTATGCCAGACCTGCATGCCTCTGACTGGCTACTCCCTAACTCTAATGTTTGAAGTAAAGCTCTGGTTTCTTCAGCAGATAATCGAGGACAAAAGCTAACGGGGCTGTCAACTGAGGACGTTTACCAGCATTAAGTAGATCAAAGAGGGACCAAAAAAGCATAGTGGAAAACATGTGGATAAGTCAGCTGCAGCTTGCCTACTATTCTGTGGAAGAATATTGAATATCACTATGACATCATTGCATAACCATGCTCTTTGATTGGCCAGACTATTACCTATAAGCTCTGTTACAAACATATGGTTTATATTTGCACCTATTTAAATAACGCTTGTGATGGTGGGATATAAACAAGAATGGACTTTTAATTCTAACTACAATTTCATCCATTAATCTATGGAAATGAAAAAAGTTTTCTAGTGATATTGTATTCTCATCAAAGATTGAAGTATTGCAAAACAATTCTATGAGCCTGCAAGTTCCATACATGAAACAAACAGAACTTTGAAAACAGATTTAAACAATCAAAGTTTATTTGACACTTCTGTTACAGTCTGCAAAATTATGATAAACTGGAAGCTTATAATTTACATTTCTGAAAAGGAAGAATCAAAGATTCAATCTCACTTTTTATGATAGTTGGATATGGAAGAAAAAGGAAAAAGTAAGCATATATTTTGGACTATTTCTAAACACTATATAAGAATTATCAATAAACAGTGCCTCCACAGACCAATGATACAAACAAGTATAAATAACCACAACTAGGAGCGGCAACTCATTTGTTACAGTCACTAAGTGAAACCATGAGTGGGCTTATGATTTTACTTCAGCTTTCCTTTCCTTTACAGACCTGGTAAGGTCATAAATGTGAGGAATGATTGTAAAGATATTTCTTCATCATTATTATATTGTGAACAGCAACTGTACAAAGAAGTTACTAAATGAGGACTACCTATAAATGTATTTCTATTACATGGGAACAAAATAAATGACCAGTGATATAAATATGCCAACTGATGTAAATATAGACTATACTGGACAGACGATTCTGATTCTAATTGCAAATCATATGCTTTTATTTCTTAGTTTATTAAGGCATAGATGCCACACTTAATTTCTATTCAGACCAATTTGCTTAACAAATTAGAGAGATAACTTGCCAGAAAGTAAATAAAAAAGAAGTGTAATTATAAGGGGAAAAACAGCTACAGATACTTTAAAAAAATCAGTTCAATTTATTAAATAGCCATTTACTAAAAAGTTTAGGTATTAAACTCTATTGTCACAAAAAAGAGTAAATTTGAATATTTCTTATTTTAGACTAAAGTCTATAATAAAAATCAGTTCTGTTCATATTGTGAACAGTTCAAAGGCTTGTTAGTCTCCCCTTCCCCACCTACCCCCTCAGTGAAGGCAGAAAACTGTAAGATAGGATATTCTCAAATATAGCCCTGAGTTTATGGAATAACCTTCTAAAGAAGCCTCCCTGTTATCCATCAGATACCTAAAAGAAAATCCTCTTCTGCCAAGTATTTTAGATTTTAAAAATCACTTCCATTTATCAATTAATTGTCATATTATACCAGATATCACTGACATTTGAAGCAACGATCTGAACAGATACTTTACCAGATTTTAACTATCCAATTGTGAAAATTTTTAAAAACTAATTGTAAGGATGGCCGTTTGACAGATTAAGTTACAATATATACAGTATATTGTATATGTATATTGTATATGTATGTTGGGGATTTCCATATTTATGTGTCAAAATTTCATTATAGAATACTATGGATGCGATCCAACCTAAATGGTACTGTTTACAATCAAGTATTTTTTTTTAAATGACTGGACTCCAAAAATACTAAACTAAGGTTAATTTGTGCAATAATTAGATTCATGCTGTATATATGTGTACTAAATATTGACATGTAACTGGAACAGAAACCTATCAACTAAGCAGAATTACCAGCAAAAGAAATGTTTTGAATAAACCAGATCAAGAACATTAAGTTACTGAACATATCAATACAATCTAGTGCCTTTACTGAAAAAATGAATGGAAATATAAAATTACAAGGACCTCAGTGTTAGTTAAAAATCTCAACAGCAGAGTAGGATAAATATATCCCTAAAAGTTGCCCTGAGATATTTGTAAAAATCTTTTATAAAAAGATGTGTTTAAATACTATCATTATAATTTAAATAGTGCAACCATAATAAAAAATAGTTCAGCATTTGATGTAGAATTAAAGAATATTCAACAAAACTGAAAAGACAAAAGCAGCAGCAGAATTAATATCACATTACTCTACCCCTTAAGCTTTACTTGGAGACCCACTAGCTGTTGACTCTTGCTTTAAGGACTTTCAAGATAGAACTAGTATGAAGGGGGGGAAAACATACCTACCTGAGGTATACAGTCAGTATAAGCAAACATTGACTTAAAACGATCATCCATGCTTATATGATAGAGAATACACATAGCCACTTGTTTATAATTTTCATTTCCTGGGGGAGGAGGAAACAAAAACATTTAACAATGAGCATCTATATGAATTAGTCACATCTGATTTATATTTAGCCACATTTAGAAACTATTTTCAAAGCTTACAGAAGGAACAGTTTTTTCTAATGATTATGACTGTTTTTAAAATAAAGTATTTTCAAGGAAATCTCATACTAAGAAGAAAAGAAACAAGGGAACCAGTTTAGAGAGAAATTTATTTTGCTATTGTATAGTGCAGTTATTATCCTTTATACTCACAGAGAAGACAATCATAGGTAAGTCAATCTTGAATTTTTCACCAAAATATCATAAGCTGACCGTTGAAATTTTTGTAAGTTTTAATTTTCACAATTGGTTTATCCACAGATGATGCATTTTTCATAATATTTTCACCGTATTCAAGGGTTAGCTTATCTGCAGATGGGCCATGAGTATATCAGGACACTTTGAAAAGGTACTACTGTACATACTCGCACATAAGCCAAACCCAATTTGGGGGGTATATTCTGGAGCCTAAAATTCTCAGTTTATCCACAAGTCTATACTTGTGTTTACTTTCCTCATAGGTATTTTATCTTTAGAGTAGGCTAAATGTTGCAAGGATGTAAATTGCCAATTATTTTCCCTTTTATTAGGATCTCCTGCTTCCCCATCCCATCAATTTAAAAAGCTTAGTAACTTGTTCATTAGTTCTATGAATAAGATTTGAAAGGATTGATGAAGAGTTGTATACAAAGTGAAGTAGAAAAATAAGATTCTTTGTGCAGACCAGGTAGAAATACTTTGGGCACAATCCAGTTAAATGTTTTGGACTGGAATCAACATGAATGAATGAATGAATGAAAAGTATTTTACTAAACCTTTTTACATTATGGAGAAATTCTATAAAATTATATCTTTCTAAGACATAATATATAGTATAATATTATATATAATATATATAATATATAATATATAGTATAGAACATAAACATTAACTTTCCAATAAATGTGGAATATTGGATGAAAATAATTTTTCATGTGATCCTATAATATACTTATTCAGAAATATTTGTCCTCAAACTTCAGATAATAAAAATACTGTTGAAAATCAACTATGGAAAGTGTCTGGAATACGCACTTTACACATCATGCAAGTAAAAAACTAATGATATCTTAATATTCTAAAAAAAAACATTTCTGGAGCTACGTTGTTTAGCCTTATTGAACTGTCTGATTCTCATGTATGATAAAGGATTTTATTTCTTTTCTAGATATCAAAATGTACCTTAAAAAGAAAAAAAATTGCCATATCCTATTTATCATTACCACAGCCATGTTCTTCATCTAAATGTCAGGAAATAGCTAAGCAAAACTATGGACATCATCTCTACTTTTTTCCTTAAGCGCAATGGTCTATTTTAAAATAGTTTCAGTTTATTTTTCAACAAATCATACTTGGAAGATTTGAAATAAATTGTGAGAAGGGAATTAGAAAGGGACTAGTGGAAGGTGCAAGTCTGGGGAGGGTGTCTGTCATTCTCTCAATTGCATCATTTGCCAGTGAAGGCTGGAATAATCAACACAATCCCTCCCCCCCAGCACCCTCCACAGACAGAAATTATATTTTATATTATAGTTTTCTAATAATTATAATTATATAATTATGTTATTTTTTTTAGGAAGCCACTGAAGAAAATGAACAAGAGAATGTTTCTGGAGCTATGCCTATAATTTATAATGAACTTACAGGTTGTGAGCAGTAACTTGTCCACCATTCTGCATAAGTATTAGTAACATAGTGCTATTATTTGTTTTATGTTAACAACTAAAAAGAGCAAAAACCCATTTATGCATGACTGAAAATGAAAATTAAAATCATCTGTAAATAGAGGCCAAGAATTTTTTTTAAAAAAAAATACAAAACCCATATTTTTTAAAGATAAAGGGAGAAAATTAGAAAAAAATTCATTAAAATGTCTCATAGAGACAGAATTTACAAATTAGACTTAAAACCTGAGCCCTAGAAACAACATCCTGGACACCATGGATTACAGATAGACCTCAACTTACAACTATTCATTTAGTGACCATTCAAAGTTACAATGGTACTGAAAAAGTGACTTATGACCACTTTTCAAACTTACAATTGTTGCATCATCCTCCTGGTCACATGATTAAAATTCAGACACTTGGAAACTGCCATGTATTTATGATGGTTGCACCATCCTGATGTCATGTGATCAGGTTTGTGAGCTGAAAAGCAAAGTCAATGGGGAAGCCAGATTCACTTAACAACTGTGCTACCAACTTAACAACTCCAGTGATTCATTCAACAACTGTGGTAAGAAGTCGTAAAATGGGGCAAAACTTACTTAATAGCTTAGCAACAGAAGTTTGGGCTCAGTTGTGGTTGTAAGTTGATGACTACCTGTATGGCAATAAATCTGAATAATGAGCTCATTAACAAATAAATAAATAAATAATGTTCAGAAATCCTTTTCTCGGGAATTTATTATTAGTTAACCAACTAATTAGTGTGAATTTCATTCAATTGTCCTTTGCATTTATAATACCATTCTGAATTATTTGTTCATTCCCAGATGAGGCAAATTAATCCTCAAAATATCAGTCATTAGCAGTCACAACTGACTATTCTATGTGAGATATTGCTATTATAAAATACATTCAGTGATTTGTAAAAATAATACTGTTTAAATTTGCAGCTGAGGTTCATCTGGAACAGTTGTGGTGGAAAAATATTGTCCCTTGGGCTGTTTTCACACCACATTTTCAACAAATTTAAAGTTCCAACTATACATATCTTGGATCTCAAGTTCAAAATCATTCTATGCTTTTGAATAGTAAGCCACAAAATAGCAGTTGTGGAGCAGAACTATTTAGCACACCACTCCTATAATTTTAAGGCTAGAGTTGGGACATACCTGCCTCATTCATCAAAGCCAATTCGAAGCATCTGACTTACAGAATGCATTGCAGTGACTGAAAACTCATACATATATGCAAGAAGTGTCATATATGCTTCTGAAGAGTCAAAATGTGTTAAAAGAGATATTTAGGAGTTGTTTCTTTGTACATGAAATGCCTTCTCTTGCTGACTTCAATCATTTCAAATAGACAATACCTGTGTTGACACATGGGCACATACATATTAAGCCAAAATTGTTTGATTTTCACTTGGTGTTATGTGTGACTCCAGGTACTATATGATTTGCAACAATGGTTGAAATTAGCCTTCCCCAAACTCAATGTCCTCTAGTAATACAGAGTTCAATTCCCTACCTCTTAGGGAATTGGTGGGTTAGCCATGCTAGTTAAGCAGTTCTGGGAGTTGCCCTACTTCCAGAAGTACCTAAGTTGGAGAAGTGGTTTAAGTCTCCTGTTGATTGTTTTAATAGCTTTTGGTGGATTTATGTTTTTAGTTATTTTTTTATTGCTTTTGTATTTTTCATTTCATTATGTGAGTTGAGTGGCTACATGAACAGAACAAATTACTGTTATATGTGAAATGCCTGATGAATCACTTATTTGGAAAATGGAATATTGTCAACTACTTTTTACTTTCACCCAAAGTTGGTATTAAAAACCCAAAGTTGGGTATTAAAAACTACTCAACAATGTAATGTTAGCCATCCTCTTTCTACATGCTAGGTATGTATTGGAATAACATTATGCTTTTGAATTAAGTTATTTTAGCACATCAAGAATAGACAGCCTTTTGTGATCATGGTCTGTACATTGTTGTTGTTAAACCATTTTTTGATTTCTGATGACTGCAGGAGTTACAAATATGACACAACAATGCCACTAGAGATTAGGATTAGAATTTCTGAATTGATTTATGAAAGTCAGTAGGGTTCTTTGAAATAAATAAAATGTATGGATTCTACCAAACATTTAATGCATCTACAATTCAGCATCACTTTGATTGCTTAAAGGAAAAAAATCATACCACTGTCATTCATTAAAATACTGAATTCAGAAATATAACTTCCTTAGAAATATACATTAATTTTGGTGGAAGGTACAGTACCTCACCAGTTAGATTTCTTTAAATGTGCACAATTGAAAAAAGTAATAATCGTTGTTATCATTTACTACTACTGTTTGGGAGATAAAAGACTTTGCTGTAGTTGTCTTGGAAGAAAATATTTAATACTTTGAAAAACAATTTAGACATTGAAAGCAATGTCATTAGATATCTAGATATAAATATCCAAGAGGAGAATCAGTTTGATGTAGTGATTATGAAGCTGGTCTAGAAATCAGGAAACTGTGAGACCTAGTCCTACCTTAAGCAAGAAAGTGAGCAGGATGACCTTGGGCCAGTCACTGTCTCTCAGCCCAATCCAACTCTTGTTTGTTGTGGAGAAAATAGGAGGAAGTATTATTTATGTTCACTGTCTTACATGAAGTAATAAAGGTGGGATAACAGTCTAATAAATAAATAAAATGGGGCAGAGGATTCTTCTGTGAACTTATTTATATTTTATGTTAATTATTTTAGTAGTAATTTTGTAGTAATTTTGTTTTAATTGTTTATTTTATTGCTACCCAGAGTCATATCAGTGAAATGAGCAGCTATACGTGCTTAATGAATGAATGAATAAATGAAGAAAGAAACATGGGGGGGGGCTGACATAGATGTTGTACATAGCAGCACAAAATAAATCCACCTTCAAAATAAATCTGAGTAGTTACCATAGTCTGCAGACCATTTTTTTTTTATTCTTCATATGTTATAACCAATTACTGCTAGGAAGAAATGGACACCTCACGCAACATTCACACATAAAATATTGAAACCAGCTGTAGCAGAACTGCTGTAAGAATGAAGGTTTTTCCATTTAATTGGAAAAACAGGAGGAAACATAACATTTTACTGTTATGAGTAACTTTAAGCAATCTTGATAAGATATTGCTGAACTCTTAAGGCAAGACATATGCTTTCTGTTATGTTCTGCTGCATCTATTTTACTGTTTGCTCACTTAATTGGGTTGGGAAATGCATGTTTCTTTATAGGATAAATTAGACTTAATTAGAAAAACACTGCTGCTTTTAATAAGTAACTCCTTTCTCATGTGTATATATAAACTGTTTGCTTGAGGGGTGTCAAATTCGATTTCACTGAGGGCCGCATCAGGGTTCTGGTTGACCTTGGGGGGCCGGGGTGGACATAGTGGGAGTGGGCATGGCCAGGGTGGATGTGGCCACCTCAACATTGCTCGTGTCAGGGGGCGCCTGTGGTGGCCTGGGCAGGGCTGGGGGGATCCATTGCTTCCAGCCTAGGAAGGTGAGACCAGGACGAGCACTATACCCTTGTCCACCAGAGGAGCCTTGCTGTCCCTCTCAGGCCATGCAGAGAACCCCCAGTGATGCAGGCTGCCCAGAGCCCTGGGCAGTGGAGGGCAAGTGCCCAATCCAGCCTTTCCCGAGGCTGTGCTTATCTCCTCCTCAAAGCTGCTGCTGACTGGCTTGCTCTCCTTAGCAAAGTTGCTCATGGTGTGTGCGGGAGGGCAAAATGTGTGGGTTAGAGGGAGGCCCATTCCCTCTCCCTGCGAGGAGACCCTGCTTTGTAACCAAAGCATCCTCAGCAATAGGATGGGAGACCACCAGGAGACATCAGGAGGAAGGGACAAGGGGATAATGAAAGGGCAGCAGGGCTGCTCGTGGCCAAATGCTAAGGCAGGACTTCTCTCAGACCTTCCTCCCTCTCATTATAATCTTCATTCCTTCCCCCCTCCCTCCCTTTTTTCCTCCCTTCCTCATCTCTTCCCTTCCTCCGCGCTCAGGAAGGGGTGATGGGAGGGGGAGAGATTGCCAGCACTGCTGGTGTCCATGCTGCCACCGGCCGTCACTATCCCACGCAGGCAGGCAGGGCCAGTCCCGATGAAAGGGAAGCCTTGTGGCTGCGAGGCTAGGTCAACGAGCAGGCCATGGAGGTGTTGATGGGAGGGGGGGGTTGCACTGACCTACAACCTAGTTGTGTCCATCAAAGCCAGAATGCGCTCAGCCTTAGATCCATGGGGCAGCCCTGGAACCAGTGAGGAGCCGCCCTGTTACCTCTGCCCAGCCCCTGCGCACAAGAGACAGCCAGCGACAGTGTCCTGAGTGAAGTCAGCCTGTGGGGCAAGACAGCCAGCATGGATGCCAGACTCCACTTGCACGCACGTCCAGGGGGCAGGGCGCAGTCACCCATCACTAGTTTCAGGGCTGCTCTGTGGATCTAAGGCTGAGCACGTTGTGGCGTTGATGGCTGGCACCAGGTTGTAGGATCAGTGCCCGGTCAGCCTGGGCCGGGCTGAGGTGCCGTGGGCCGATCCTTCACTGTTTCCAGAGCAGGTCCCTGGGCCAGAGGGAACCACATGGTGGACCGGATCCGGCCCACGGGCCTTGTGTTTGACATGTCTGGCTTAATATATGGTTTTAAATTCAATATGAAAAGGATAGTTTTTAAAAAATAGCTTTTGAAAGGATCATTCATAAAAATAACAATGTTAATAAGGTGCCATAGCTAAGACAGAGGAAGAACAATGCAAAGCAAAACATAAAATAGATTAACATAGCAGGCCTCTTGATTAAAGAGAATGAAAAAATGATAACGTGGAAAAAAAATAAAAATCATTTACACAGAATTCCAATTTTAAAATGTCAATGACAAAAAATGTGAAATTTTGAGCTGATTTATCAGAAACAATTCTTTAGAGCCCTGATTTCAAAAAATTATTAACTCTCCAGTAAAAATTGACATTTTTAAATAGCACCTTTAAGAACTTGTGGAGATTGTGATGTTCCGATGAATGCTACGTAACATGAATTTTCTTATTTTGAAACAAAATAAAATGCATTTTTTAATGTTCATTATATGTCTAACACAAAAAGAATGGTCACTGTTTTGAAATCTGAAGCATCACTATAAAAATATAAAAGGAGTGAGTCAAGATCACAGCACCACTGGAAAGTATATACCAATTATTTCCAATAGGTTGCTCTGCAATACCAGAATACCCTACTGAAGCATTAAATTATTCCTGCTATATAGAAGGGGTCTTTCTAGTTGTTAATTCATTTCACTTATTTTTTTATTCTGTTTATTTTGCTTGGTTCTGCAGGGTGGTGGGCGAGATCAGATTTTATAGTAATAATCTGAATATTTTCATTTGATTATTTTGTGAATTTGTAATATTTTGATATTAGAAATTGGGTGCCAAGATTCTTTGTAGCGTTTGTGTTATTATGGGACATACCTTTGCTATGCCATTTAGCACTGATCTAAATCACATAATTTATTAAAGACTATATGGTATAGTCCCAATATAAAGTATATCCCAATATAAAGTATATATTGGAGTCACTTATGTGTGAGTCGGTGGCTATATAAATTTGCTTAATAAATAATAAATAAATAACCATTTCATTTTTTTTCTGTTCCCTTTTTAATTCTTCTTAGAACATCTTTCTGAAGTTATGAATGTCAAATTAGTCCAGTTTGGAGAATCCAATCTGAATGTATTATAAACCTTCTTGATGAGCTAAAAAGGCATCATCTTATTAGTTCAGTTACAATTTAGGTCTGGGAAATTGAAAACAGAACTTATTGCTAGATAGATTGATTGATGGAATCTATTGTTAAGTCAACCATACTGAGGTCCAGCAACTTCTAGGTAAGGTATATATTTCCTTTAGCCTCATTAAATGAGACACAGATACAATGTCACTGTCATTCAGAAATACTTAATATTACTTAAATTCAGAGAGAAGAAATGTTTTAGCTGATACATTTATCATTTTGAGAATAGGCTGTAAGTGCTCTCACAGAATTACTGCCATGGAAAACACTTATTCAAAAACCTGTTGGCTTCATTGGTGAAAAATCACTCATAACTTTGATTTGTGTATAAAATTATACAATAATTATTCAGGAAGAGAAAGCAAATTCCAGCAGCCCTTCTAGCTCTCAGGATGCTCTACCACCCTAACATCTTCCCTTTCCATTCCCTAAGCAGGCATAGATGCTTCCAAACAAAGCATTGGATGGTAATGATCTAGTTTCCAACATCTTTGATACTTGTATAGGGCCCAGATGCATTTCTCTAAAGAAAGGGGGAGGTAAAGGCTGTTCCCTTGTGGCATGCCAGTTTCTCACTCAGTTAAAAGATTCAAAAAAATCAACTGAGATGGGAAGCAAACTGGCATCAAGGGAAGCATCTGCATATATACAGTTTTGGTCACCACGATGTAAAAAAGATGTTGAGACTCTAGAAAGAGTACAGAGAAGAGCAACAAAGATGATCAGGGGATTGGAGGCCAAAGCATATAAGGAAAGGTTGCTGGAATTGGGTATGTCTAGTTTAATGAGGAGAAGGACGAGGGGGGACATGATAGCAGTATTCCAATATCTCAGGGGCTGCCACAAAGAAGAGGGAGTCAAGCTATTCTCCAAAGCACCTGAAGGCAGGACAAGAAGCAACGGATGGAAACTAACCAAAGAGAGAAGCAACCTAGAACTAAAGAGAAATTTCCTGACAGTTAGAACAATTAACCAGTGGAACAACCTGCCTCCAGAAGTGGTGAATGCTCCAACACTGGAAGTTTTTAAGAAGAGACTGGACAGCCATTTGTCTGAAATGGTATAGGGTTTCCTGCCTGAGCAGGGGGTTGGACTAGATGACCTCCAAGGTCCCTTCCAACTTTTTTTTTATTATTATTATTATTATTATATTATTATTATTATTATTATTATTATTTATTGATGCCTAATAAATAAATGGAGTAGGGCTTAATCTATTACCTGTTTTTCTCAATGACATGTGTAAGATGACAATGGCTTGCAGAAAATGTGTTTTTTTTTGTTGATTAGATTTTTCTTCCATCTTTATTATTTTATAAATAACTCAAGGCAGCGAATATACCTAACATTCCTTCCTCTCCCTCTTTTTCTCCACAACAACCCTGTGAGATGGGGTGGCCTAGGAGAGAATGATTGTCCCAAAGTCATTTAGAGAGCTTTCATGCCTAAGATGGGACTAGAACAGTCTTCTGGTTTCCAGGCTAGCACCTTAACCACTACACCAAACTGGCTCTAAAATAAATCATAAATAATAATAAAGTAATAAAAATCAACAGATTTTGCAGATAAAATATTGAATTACTGATCATGCTAATCAATAGAAAAATATAATTCATAAAATTTCAATAAACAATGGAGCATGATTATTAAGAACAATGTTAAATTTCATAGTGAGAAAAGAATTAAATCTACCCAACAATGCAGTGAGTTTTGGAAGAAGTCCAACTTGCACCATCTTATTTCTCAAGCCTGTATCAAAGGAAAGGTTCAGTAAAAGTCTAAGAGTAATATTCAGAAGATCTTCATGTTCACATGGTATCATTTTCACTAGTTTGTCAATTATATCCATTTCAACCTATAGAAGAAGCATGGAAAAACACAAAGACTTTTTGAAATATTGCTAACATTTAACCCAAACTGAAGAATAAATGTAATAGACAAATATCTCTCCATTATGTACCAATAATTACATTAAAAATTTGGCTTGTTGGAATATCTCATGAATTATTTATGGATTTTCTTCATTCATCAAGTACAAATAATTTAATTATCCTCAATACATTTTAGTGTATTAAGTTGAAATAGTTACATTTTAATTTTTTTTCCATTTTCAATGTTTTTCAATTTATTCATTTTTTCATTCAACTTCCATTCTGAGATACTGTCTATCTGCTTTAGGGGACAAGGTATTACACCGCTTCAAATAAAGTATATCATGTTCAAAAATGTATCATTTTAAATTACTTTAATATTTGCATTTTGTTTTAAAAGTGGTATTTCCAAATACCTATAATCACTATTAATTCAGAAGAGACATTTGGTCATGATTAAAGGTAAATTAAATATCTCATCTTTTCATTTAGTTGAATACAAATTTACTCAATAAAACTTGTTAGACATAATTCAATAGGCTCACTACAATGACTAAACCACAATAATCTAATATATATAGGATTTTGTTCTCTGAATACCTGAGACCAACTTATATCAGTTGAACCATCTATTCCAATACATTATGGTATAATTTATTACAAGTCACAGTGTCTTTTTAAGAAAGACACCTGAAATTTCATTTTCTCCACTTAATGAACCTGAGATTTTTCTGCATAGTATGTTCTGTCTCTTAAACAACTATGTGACTTTTCCCCATGGAAACAAATAAAGCAACAAAGTGTCTGATGCATAGTATGGGCCACTCAGCAGATAAAAACAAAATGAAAACTAGAAGAAATTTTATTGTGCTTTGTTGACTAGCTTTCAGCTTATGGTAAGAATATTTCAATAGAAAACTATAAAATTATACCATATCATTTTTGTTTTCCATAAAGATGCTGAGTTTCTTCAGAAATGACACAACCAATATTAACAGTTCAAAGTTATCTCGGTCGAGCGCTTTCACCAACATATGGACAATATTCTTGTTCCTCATCTTCAATTCAGTTCGTGTGTCCTCAGCAAGATTTAGCAGCAAATAAAGAGCAACTGATTCATCAGCAGGCAAAAATAAAACACACAATTGAGAGATTATGCGTATTCTCTGTTCACTTTTTAAGTCATGAATTCTTTCAAACATTTGGGCCATTACAAATATCTCCTGTACAAAGTTCAGCAGAGAATAATTGCCAAAAAAGAATATGCTGGTTTTATTAACTAGCCTGTTTCAGCAAAATGTAAGTTTATTGGAGAAAATGTGTACTCTTCCTATACTAAACTCTAATTATCATAACATAAATTAATATGGATTAGTCCAAATTATTTTAATGTGAGCTCTTATTATATTCATCTTTTGTATATGTACTATATACTGTGTACAACAATATACTGAACTTAAACTTAAAAGATAAATCAATATATCTGCATTGTCCATTTCCCAAATGTGTGCTTTTTATTTCTCTGAAGCTTTTCAAAAATCAATTTTTATACATGTCAGCACTATTAAGAAACCAAACTAAGAAACAGATCCAGTGAAGATCTAGACTATTTTTAATTAGAACAATTATAATAATAAAATGTTGAAAGTCTGAATGTGCTACATTTCCCCCTCTTTTATCTTCACTGAAATTGGGGAGGGGAGGGGACAGTGGGCTCCATGAGACATTTTTACAAATGTTTCTTGGCCTGCGGTTATGTTTCCTTTGTCTGATTGTTCCCTTGGTAGCAGACCTTCCTTCTGACCAAGGCCACCCTCTTTATCCACCACAATGCAACACCTTTTGGTTGTACTGAACTTAATTGTAATTGTTAGCAATTAAACCAATAAGCGATTAAGTGACTTCTGTTAAATATATTATCTTCACAAAAATAATACAAATTAATGCATATTAATATGTTTCTGAACATTTTTTTCATTCATATTTTGAGCAGAAATAAGTTAAATTAATTAGCTGCATTTTCAAGGCACAATCGGATTACATACTTATAAATTCTACTTTAATTAATAAATACTGGGGATCATATTCTTCCTATTCCAGTTATTGCAATACTTCCTGACTTTCGAGATACAAAACTTTGTAAGGCATATAAGAAGAAACATTAAGATACATATAGGGGATGAGTATCTACAGAGGAAAGGAAACGATAGTGTCTGAGGTGATCTCTGCCTGTCTCCTTTTCTCTCTTGGAATTTTTCTGACAGGCTATTTAATGGCACTGATCTTCAGGAGGAATGAAAGTACTTACTAGTGGAGTATTTTCATCTAATGAGCATTCAAATCTAACATTAAATTCTCAGAAACTCTTTCTCTGCGCAATATATTTTCATTTACTGGATATTTTCAAATACTGAATATTTGCTTCCCCATTATTATTATATACACAACAATGTGAAATTATTAATTCCACCATGTTATATTTAACTCAAGGAAGTGAACATGCCTTATACATTAACTGATAGGTCATTGGTTTAACCTATGTTCTTAATGTTCTTAATTCTTTGCACTAACTTTAAAGGGAGTGCTACAAATAGACAGCTAACTTTTTAAACTTTTGGTAAACAAAGATAAACACTACTAAAATGAGTTCTAAGTCATTCAAATAGCTACAATTCTAACAAATAGACTAAGCTATGCAATCTTTCAGACTTTCCCATAATTTCTCTAAATGCTGAGAAGCTATATTGAATAACTGGGAATCAAAATTTGTACCTCGAAGTAGTTGTTCTTGCTTAACCACCAGACCTTGGTACTTTTTAAAGGTTTTTTCATATTCTTTTTTCAGTGTTTGATTTTCAGGATCTTCATCAAGTGGATATTTAGAGATAAGGATATGCCCAACACTTAAGAAATGCAAAACCTATCAATGCTTTTTGATCATGAGGAGATGCATGTGTCCTGTAGGAGTACCTGCTGCAATTACAGGAGGCTATATACATATAGCATAAGATAAGAATCTAAGAATTCATGATTACTTTGTTCAGAAAGCCTAAAGGCACATGCTATACTATCACTCCCATTGGCTTCTCCTGCTTGTAAGAGCAATTAAACCAGTCACCAATGTTCTTGTAATATGTTATAAGCAGGAATTCTGGATTACTTTCCCACTAATCAAAAGTAAGACCTTACCAAAAACAACCCAGGAATTCCAGTTCATACACAACACAAACCAAACATTGAATGGGTTTCCATGACTTGCTTAGCTATTTCTGTGAGCAGGAAGGAAGCACGTATGAATGAGCAATGAATATCAGTATATTGTCTGTAATAAGCAAGAACTATTTGGACATTTTGTGACATATGAACAGCCTCAGTAAATGCCAGCCAATATAAATATAGCTATTCAAAAAAGCAGATTTGCTGCTACTTTGTTGATTTAACCAATCTACTAAAATCTTAGTTCTCTGCACTAACCTTAAAAAAGGGACCATGACAGACCAATACTAATTTCTTGTAGCAATTGCTAAACTAAGATAACCACTAAAATAAAACATTTTCTATCTATACAGAAAAGATACTAATATTCTATTCATTCGCTGATAATAGAGGGTACCATTCTACAGCACTGGAGATGGATAATCCACGAATGGGTTAACTTAATCCTCCTGCCCAATCAGATCAAGTCAGCCAAACTTGCCATGCCTGTCCTGGGCCTGTCTCCACCCAGTTTTCGACTTGATCTGGCCCAGAGCAGACATTGCAGATTGGCTCACAGGCAGGTAGAAACCATTCGTGAATTATCCTAGATTAGTGTTAAAAAATTCTTTCTTCCTTCTTGTTTTTCTCCCCAGAGCAGCATTGGGCTCAACGCTCCTCGAGGGAACAAATTATTACAGATCCCCATTGGGATCAAGTTTCAAACGGATGATTCCGTTTACCCCTAAATTTCCTTTCTTCCCATACCTCCTTCCTTTGGGAAGGGGAGGGGGTCTCTTTCCATTGGGGAAGGGGGGTTTTCTTTTTCTCTTGCAATTCACCCCCCATCCTCACCTCCTCCTGCGGATCGGGGAAGGGGATTCTTTGTGAAACCACCCCCCCATCCTCATCTCCTCTCACCTCCTCTCGGGGCACGGAGCTTGCGGCGGCAGCCCCGCCGGCTTTAAAACAGCCGGACCGGCTCGGAGGAGGAACAAATAACTTCCTGGACGTCGGAGCTTGCGGCTGCGGCTCCGACGGCCCTGAGATCAGCACATCGCGCGGAGGCCGCAGGGGCCTCAGATCGGACCGGAGCGGTTCCTGCCAACTCTCCCGGCGTTGGAGCTTGCGGCTGCAGCTCTGAAGTCATCAAAGAAGGCCAGGCAGATCGCGGAGGCCGCAGGGGCCTCGGATTGTCTCATCGCGTTACAGGCGCCTCGGTGACGATTTAGGCGCCGAGGAGCAGCCAGAACAGACTGGGCCGGGTGAGTGGCACTGAGGGACCGGGGGGAGGTGTGCAGGCCGGAGGTGACCAGGCCGGACGCGGCCGCCATTTTGGGACCGCGTGGTCACAAAGCCCCAGATAAAGGGGGAAAAGGGGGGGAGGAAAGAAGGAAAAAAAGCCCTTTTCGCTGCTCTTGGCAGCCTTCAGTAGCGGCGCTTTCCTCCTAGCCGAGATCCACACAATTCCCTGGGAGCTGGGACCCCATTAGGACCTCACTGAGGCTCATTGTCAAGGGTTTATCTCCCGGAGTCACAGTTGCCAAGGCGCTCTCAAGAATTCCCTCATGGCATTCACAAAGAAAGGTCAGATAGTTCCACCTTTCCCCTAATCCTTGGCTTAGGCCCAAGAGTCTGATTGGGCCGTCTGGTGTCTCGAACCCTGGTCACTCTTGGCTTGCTGTTCATACAGTGGTGCTCAGCCTCCGCTACTGTATTGTTGCCATTTGTAGATTGCTGGCTGGGTAACACAGCAAGCCTTACCAGCAGGCCACAGCCCACTTCAGGCGGAGGCATTGACAACTGCAGGTAGAACCGGTCTTGGTTTAAACTACCACTGGTTAGGTGACTGGGGGGGGATAGGGCAGCCTAATTTAAAACCTTGCCCTAAACCTTTATCAGCCAATTGATCCCTTCCCAGGTGCACCCTCTAGCGCAGTGGTTCTCAACCTGTGGGTCGGGACCCCATTTGGGGTCGATCGGCCATTTCACGGGGGTCGCCAAGCAAGGTTGTCCGCCATTTTTTTTGTCTGCCATTTTTTTTGCCCACCATTTTTTCCCCTTTTCTGGCGGGTGCCTTACCTCCCTTGGGCTGGGCCAGCTGGTGGTCGGCCTGCTCCGTCTGCCGCTTGCCAGCTACGCCTCGGCAGGTGCAGGGGGCGGAACCACACATGCGTGGCGCTCCTGGGCAGGGAAAGTCCTCGACTTACGACCGGTTGGGTAGTCCTCGACTTACGACCGGTTTAGTCCTCGACTTACGACCGGTTTAGTCCTCGACTTATGACCGGTTGGGGTCGCGGCATTAAAAAGGTTGAGAACCACTGCTCTAGCGCACATGAAGTCTTTTGCACCAGCATGGAGGAAAACACGACCATTGAATCCAGGGTCGCCTCTCCTCCTTCTTCAGGGCGGAAAAGGCACAGATCTCCTTCCCAGGAGGCCGCTGGCAGGATCGCAGCCAAGGTCAAACCCAAGGCTGCTTCTGGGGGGAAAATCTCCAAATTGGCTGACAGGAGGAGACACCAGGCACTGGAAAAGGAGTTTTCAAAGGCTCAAAAACAGGCCAGAGCTGAGACTGCTCAGACTGAATCCACCTTTTTTGATCTACCCCTAGGTCCTTCTTCCTCCCCTCAGGAGATCTGGGCACCGACAGAACCGCCCACCTCCTATGACGAAGCCGATGTGGCAACTGAAACATATACCTTCAGGTCACCCTCTACCCCACGGGCCCCGCAGGGCCCGGAGGCCACCTTTACACCCACGGCCGCGGGGCTTAGAGGGGAGGAGACCATCCTTTCTTCCTTGGACGATAGGATCCAGGCCATAGTGGATAGGGCACTGGAGCGGGCCCTTGCGGTCAGGTCTCCATCAGTGCCCAGAGCGGAATCAGTGCTTTCACTCCCTCTCACAGTACATCAGAGCTCTCGTGACCCTCCATCTCCAGTTCATTCTTCCTTCAGCGGGGTCTCATTGACCCCGGAGCAGGAGCAGGCGCTTGACGCCCCTTGGTCAGAGGAGGAGGAACCGGCACCGGATCCGCCCCCGTTCGGAGGGCTCTTTAATCCATCTCTTTTTCTTCCCCTCCTTCGCAAGGCTAGCTCAGTACCACACGGTGTACCTGACCAGCCCACCCCAGCGACTTCCACAACAGACCCAGAGACGGACCCAGCCTTCGTAGAACCGGTGGTCACTCAACACCATGTTCCATGCCCAGCTCTGTTCCTCAACGCAGTTAAGAAACAATGTGCTTCCCCAGGTAGCTTCCCCCTCCCAGGCGGAAATGACAGGAAACTGTTTAGCGTGGCTCCAGAATTAGAGAAGGCATTGCAGGTTCCCACGGTGGATGAACCCCTGTATCACTTGTTCTCCCCTTTCACCATTTCAGGGGATATGGCAGAGGCTCTAAAATCTGAAGAGCGCAGATCGGAAATGGCCTTTAGAAGGTCACACCAGGCGGCAGCATGGTCTATCAGGGCTTCCACTTCAGCCTCCTTTTCACGAGATCCGCCCTAATCTGGCTCCGTCAGTTGCAGGCCAGGATCCCCCCCCGGAGGATCTTCGCACACATCAGGACCTGAGCAAGTTAGTAGCCACGACGGAATACGCTTCCGATGCATCCCTACACGCTGCTCAGTTCTCCTCCAGATCCTTGGCGTCCAACGTGACAGCCCGCCGCATGTTATGGTTAAAACACTGGCAGGCAGACGCCAAGTCCAAGTGGCGTTTGGCAGCAGCCCCATATCAGGGTAGTAAGCTGTTTGGGGACGCCTTAACCCCTTTCTTATCAGAAAACAAGGATAAGAAGAAGATCCTGGCCCATATTACTAAACGATCCGACAGACGTCCTGCCCCGTACAATCGTAGACAGTCCTTTCGCTCTGCCACCACTCCTCACAACACACAGCCTGCCCGGTCCTTCACTCCTAGGCAGGACCGCCAGGCTGACAGGCCGGCCCAGCGGCCAAGGCAGCAATTCCAGTCCAAATGGCCCTTTCGAGGCGGGGTCGCCCCTTCCGTAAGAAGTGACCCCCCCACCGGATCCTCCCATAGGGGGAAGGCTGTCCCTCTTCATCACTCAATGGGAGGTCACCACCATAGACGCTTGGGTTCTGGACACCATCAGACACGGCCTGTCTCTGGAATTCATTTCCAGTCCCCCAAGACAGTTCATTGCTTGCCCACAATCAAAAAAGCCCCTAAGGAGAGGTCTCATGCAGGAGGCCATCAGGCACTTATTAGACATCAGAGCCATAGATCAGGTACCTGCGGCCCAACAGGGACACGGATTCTACTCCATCCTCTTCGTAGTTCCCAAAACCTCAGGAGGATGGAGGGCAATCTTAGACCTGAAACGCCTGAACCTTTATTTGACATACCGAAGGTTCAAAATGCAGACTCTTCAGTCCATCCTGGGCAGCATCCGAAAGGGGGACTTCCTCACATCAGTGGACCTAACAGAGGCCTACCTTCACATTCCCATCACCCCCGGCCATCGCCAGTTTCTCAGGTTCTGCTACATGGGACATCATTACCAGCACAGGGCACTTCCATTCGGTCTTTCATTGGCCCCAAGGGTTTTTTCCAAGGTCCTGGCAGTTCTTGCAGCACATCTGAGATTGATGCCGGTTCAGGTGCAATGCTACCTGGACGACATTTTAATACAGTCGTCCTCACCACAGGGGGCTCTGACAGACTTGAGTCTGGTGACCAGAGTCCTGCAGAGCCATGGCTTTTCGGTCAATTTCAAGAAAAGCCAGACAGTTCCATCAACAAGATTGCTCCACCTAGGGGCCATCATAGACACGGTAGAGTGTCGGGTTTACCTGTCCTAGGAATGCAGGGACAGTATACGGGACCTGGTTCTCAGGGTCTGCAGGGAAAACACTCTGTCTCCCTCCGGGCTTTCCCAGCTTCTGGGAAAGATGATTTCGTGCATCTCGATCGTTCCCTGGGCCAGGTTACACTCGCGGGACCTTCAGTGGCTTCTGCTCCCCTACCAGAAAAAGGGAACAAGCACTTCCACCAGAGAGGTAAGGATTCCACTATACATCTTACGCTCCCTCAGATGGTGGCTCTCCCCAGCCATGACCAGGGGGTCCCTCTTCAAGGAGCCAAGCCGGCTCACGATCACTACGGACGCCAGCCTGTTTCAATGGGCACAAGGATGGTGGTCTCGGTCAGACCTGAGACACAATATCAACTGGCTGGAACTCAGGGCCATACATCTAGCCCTTCGCCACTTTCACCGCGACATTGCAAAACAACATGTGCTGGTCCTTACGGACGTGGCAGCAAAGGCACACGTGAATCGACAGGGGGGCACTCGGTCCCGTGCGCTGTCCGAAGCACAGCAGCTGTGCTCCTGGGCAGAGACCAATCTCGCCTCGCTCAGGGCGGACCACATCTCGGGGGAGGCAAACAAGAGGGCAGACTTCCTGAGCAGGTCAACGGTGGACCACTCAGAGTGGCGGCTACACCCGAGGCTATTCAGGGAGATCACCCACAGATTCGGGCCTCCCATCATAGATCTGTTTGCCTCCAAGACAAATGCCCAACTCCCACGGTTCCTGTCACGATTTCCAGTCCAGGGGGCAGAGGGAGTAGACGCCCTTCGGGGGCCATGGCCGGACGGCCTACTATATGCCTTCCCCCCCTTCCGGCGGTCATCCGCAAGCTTCTGCAGGAGAAGGCAGAGGTGCTTCTGGTAGCCCCTTTCTGGCCGCGGAGACCCTGGTTCGTCGATCTCGTCGGTCTTTCCCAATGCGCCCGTGGAAAATTCTCCCAGACAGGATATCCCTGACCCAGGGGGGTCTGACTCACCCGGACCCTCAATGGCTTCAGTTAGCCGTTTGGCACTTGAACGCCAGATTCTTTTGCCGGTGGTGTTCCACCCAGCAACTTCCCTTATCGGGTCTGACCGTCCCACATATCCTATTAGAGGGGCTGAACAAGGGATTGGCACCTAACACCTTGCGTAGACAGGTAGCGGCCCTGTCTACATTGCTCTCTTCCGATACTGTTAACTCTCTGAGGCAGCACCCTTTGATCCGTTCCTTTCTCAAGGGAGCCACTAACACCAAGCCCCCAGTGGTACACCGATACCCCACGTGGGAATTACCTAGGGTCCTTCAGGCCCTTACAAAGGCCCCTTTCGAGCCCCTCAGATCGTGCGACATGAGATCCTTATCCCTTAAGGTCGCCTTCTTGGTGGCCATCACCTCGGCCCGGAGGATCTCTGAGATGGCGGCTTTCTCAGGGAGGATCTGTGCGTTTTCCACCGAGATCGGGTCACTCTTCGCTTAGACCCCACCTTCGTTTCCAAGGTTAATTCTCTCTTTCATAGGGCCCAGGAGATCGTTCTCCCTGATTTTTGCCCTAATCCGTCTCACGATCTGGAACGTCAGTGGCATTCGCTGGATGTCCGTCGGGCCCTACGTTATTACATTAAAAGGACGGCCACCTTTCGCAATTCCGAGGCACTTTTTGTCTCTTTCCATCTTTCCTCCAAGGGCAGGAAGGTCTCGGCTTCCACGATCGGTCGTTGGATAAGAGCTTGCATTACGGAGGCATACCAGGCCAATTCTTGGCCGGCGCCACGCCGGGTCACAGCCCACTCTACGCGCAGCGCGGCCACCTCGGCGGCTTGGGCCACGTAGGCCCCCATCAAGGAGGTATGTAGGGCAGCCACGTGGTCTTCCCCGTCTTCATTTATCCGGCACTATAAACTGGACAGGTACGCTTCTGCCGAGGCATCCTTTGGCAGGAGGGTTCTCCAACAAGTGGTGCCTCGAGACACGATTCCAAACTTGCCCGCTTCCCTCCTGTAAGGACAGTGGGCTTTGGTATTCCCATTCGTGGATTATCCATCTCCAGTGCTGTAGAAGGGGCGTTGTCTTACCTGAATGCCGTTTCTCAGCACAGAGATGGATAATCCACACCCACCCAATTAGGTCCTTAGGCCTAGGGTCTAGTCTGTGAGCCAATACGTCATGCTGTCAGTCAGTGCTGCGTCGTCGTCGAAAACTGGGTGGAGACAGGCCCAGGACAGGCGTGGCAAGTTTGGCTGACTTGATCTGATTGGGCAGGAGGATTAAGTTAACCCATTCATGGATTATCCATCTCCGTGCTGAGAAACGGCGTTCAGGTAAGACAACGCCCCTTCTCATCTATATAAATAAAAATGTAAATGTTCGTTTGTTCAAAATCTTAAATCTCCGAAAGTTCTTCACCGATTGCTTTGAAATTTTGACACAACGTTGCATTCAAATACACGCGTTTTTATATACCTACTATTATATAGATGTCACACCTGTGACAGGTAAAAACATGCTTTTTTTGAAAAACAGCACCATCTGTTGGCTGAGTGAACGAGAGCCACAGCAGCGCGTGGCTGGGTACAGCTAGTAAATAATATATTCAATCTTGAAAGCATTACTAAAATATTTTATTTAAAAATTAAAGGATAGGAGAATCTGAAGAACAATCAAATGAGTATGCAGAATGAACACAACAAGCTGGATAAAATGAAGTAGACTGTTCTAAGTTGTAAAAATATGTTGGATTCATGCTTGTCCATTAATCTATTAACAACAACAAACAAGGATATCAGCTTTCTTCTTCTTGGTAAGTTCCTCTTGCCAGAGTTCATGCCTCTTTAGCTCATGATCAATGATGTTCATGCAAAGAGCTCCAATTTTATAGTGTGTTATCAGTCCATGAAACTGAGAAAAGCTACATTAAAAAGAATTAAATCAGAGTACTGGCTCCAGAGTAAATCCTATATTAACCCACAAGCATAACTTAATAACCACTGCTTCCAGAACATACTGACTTATATACAGTACATGTTACTATACGTACCTGGAAAAGCAGAAGAATATATATATTATATTAGTAGCAAGTTCTACACTTTGTTTCCAGTCCTCTCGTAGAACCCTGGCCAAAGCACCCAATGCAGTTTCTAAAAAGTAAGAAGGAAAGTACTTTCTCAACAATAGCATGAAGTTCATATTTTTAATGCACTATAGTATGTCCTGCCTAATGACTGAATCAAACAAAGGGTAGCATCAATCAGGGCTGAAGAATTAAGGGTATGAATAATCTCTGTTCATTTCAATATGAACCTAGTAATAAAAAAAATATTCTGCAAGGCTGACCAGCATGTGAATCTTTCAATGGTCAAGCTAGTCTCGCCACTTGTCTCAAAGAAGTTGCCTGCTGCCTCTCTGAACTGCAAAGCCCTGATAACAAGCTTATAGTTTTCTTTTTCCTAACCTTTCTGCTATTTAACAGTGTGGCTATTCCCATTCCAATAAGGTAATTGCTCCAACCTCCTTCACATTAAGGATATAATTGACCTCCCAGCCTTGAAGAACAAAGTAGTTAATCTTTTGCTCTCTCTCTCTAGTCACATTATTGTTCTATTGATTGATTTTTCCCATTCATTCTGAGGAGCAGGAACTATCACTGGTTCCCACATGCATGCTTTTGTTTATTATGAATACATAAGTGTCAATTTCAGGATAGTGCTGGATGGGAAGAGGGAACCTGGTGTTATAAAAATATGCACCAGAAGATTCATAAACACAAGCCATGGACATGATGAAAGGCTCTCCTGCCATTGCCTGTTGTGGATGAACAGGATGAGAGCTCCCTCAATATACTGCTTGTATAACATCACTTCATTTAATACAGCTTTATATTTTATTGTAATTGTGGCATCAATAGTTCATTGCTTTTTTTTTCAGGAGCTCACCGATGTAGTCATCATATACAAATCCTGCAGGGGAAAGAATCTGTGATACTAGGTACAGGAAGAAAGCTCAGAGTTATTGGGATAGTCAACTATGGAGATCTGAGCACTCATGGGAAGGTTCATTGACCTGTGTGGACTCCCATGAGAATAGTTAGGGTTAGACATTTCTCCAGCTACTCTGCAGAAAATGATATCTCAACTAGAGTAAGGGTCCCTCATGGAGAGAAAAAGGGAGTTGCATTAATAGGTTGAATAAGAGAGTGACATGGCTTCCGGTTCTGCACAGCTAGACTACAGCTGAGGGATCGAGACAATCCGAGCCCTACAGCTGATTTCTCTCTTTTTGGGAACCATAAATGGGCCCAAAGCTACCCCAGAGAGGTGGCAAGGAAGGAGGGAAGCCTTGCTGATCCTGGGGAGATGGTGGTCGATCCGGACGTCTGGGAAAAGCTCTGCAAAAACTGACAGAAGAAAGGCTACATGCAGCCGAAGCCAGAAAGCACTAAACTAAGTGTGATTGTAAACAGTGTGAGTGAACTGGGTAAGAATATTGACTTTCTCTCTTCTACATGACTGATTTCCTGAGAAAAAAAGAAAAAAACACAGATACCATGGTCAACAGCATCAAAGCCACTGAAAGATCAAAAAGCACAAGGATGGATGTGCCATCAATATCCCAGCTCCATCACAAGTCATCAGCAAGCATGACCAAGACTGTCTCAATACTAAAACCTAGCCTAAAACTAGACCAAAATGAATCTAGATTATGGGTATCCAATCTTTTGGCTTGGCTGGGCTGCATTAAAAGAACAAGAATTGTTTGAGCCGCATATAAAATGTATAATATAGTTCAATAACATAAAAATCACATAATGATGCTGAAAGTTTACAATCTTATAGGGTCACATTAGTAGCTATCCAGGGCTGCATGGGGCACCAGGCCTCAGGTTAGACACGTCTGATGTAGATAATCCATTTCCTCCAGAGTTCTCATCAGCTATGGACTGACCATATTCTCAATAGCCTAGCTTAAAAAAGGAAGGCTGGAGACTGGTTGATAGTTGTTGAAAATCTTTGGATCCAAGGATGGTCTTTTGAGGAGACCACAATACTGCCTCTTTCAAAGCAAGAGATGCCAGCAATCTTATCCACCATATAACCTGAGTAATCCTCACAATAGCCCAACAGATGGTTTTTAAAAGCAATTAACATAATTTCCTATATTTATAGATTCCAGAATGTGCAATATTATCTTTAAAATACTATACACCTTACTGGCTTACATAAGGAAAACACTAATGCTTTTAATGAGAATTTCTGTGGAGTACATAAATTTTAAATCCCAACCTCCCAAAAAAGTCTGGACATGAATCACCATGAATAAAATTAAAAAAATCAGAATAGTACCATACCAAAAATCTTTTGAGTATAAATGTCTCTGAAAGATATAGCTAAACTGTAACAGAGATAAACAATTTCTGTTTTTACATATATATTTTTCTTAGATTTTCAAATTGATCAAACCAAGATAGTCAATGTTACCAAAAATAGTTACTGTGCTATCTCATGATAGCCAATTATTTAATGAGTTCAAGAGTCAGTAAATAACCACGGTCTGGGTTATTCTGAATAAATGCATCTTTAATTAAGGATCAGTTATTCTGAACATAAACTAGTACTTCTTCTGGGATTCCTTTATCTGATTACGGTTAGCTAAATTTACTCCACTTATTAAGCCAAAAGCCAAACCAATCGTAATAGCATTAATTTGATAATTACCATTAAGGAGGAGTTCTTCTAGGTTATCAGGATTTCTGGCCAGCTGCAAAATAAGTGCAGAACCACGAACTTTATCAGGAATATCTTCATATAGTAATTCAATGTACTCATCCATGTCATTAATATTAGCTACTTCATCAATCTGAAAACAGCAGGCAAGAAAAATTAGAATACAGAGGAATGCAAGATGTCAATAAGCAAACACTTATAAGGAAAGTTAAACATGAAACAAACAGTCCAAATGCATTGAAGAGACAATAATTCATGTTAAAAAGTAAAGTTTTGTATAAACTGCTGAGGGAAATATAAAACCAGAATAATTTGAAAGAAAAATAATTAAATTAAATAATACATTAATTAATATCTAATAACATGGAACTTCCGGTTTGCGTCATGGCAATGCAGCCGAAGGAAAGTGGGGCTCCGCTTTCCACGGCTGATTTCGCCCTGCCAGGGGGCCCTAAATGGGCCTAAAGTCGCTCCGGAAAGGCGATGAAGAAGGAGAGGACCCTCGTAGATCAAGGAAAGACAGCAGTTGATCCGCTTGATTCAAGGAAAGCCCTCCAAAGCGGCAGGGGAAAGGTTAGCGGCATCTCTATGGCTAGCCCAAGCCATCAACAACCGAACAAAGAAAGCACCAGCATTACCAGAATTCTAAACAACATGCGTGGAATTGGGTGAGAATATTAATCCTTTCTCTCCTACTTTGACACTTGATTCCCTGGATAAGACAAACTCCTCTAAAGCAAGAAATCCCCAAACATGAGAAGAGGCTTTTGCCCCACCCTTCCAGAGAAATAAAAGTGGCGAGTCAATCTTTTTTGGGGACAAAAACAAAGAAGAATATAATATCAAAATGGAAGTACTATAAAGACAGAGTGTTGACAAACTGCAGAATTGAGAAAACTGTTAAGGGTTTTTTCTTTGGAAAGAATATTGGGGTGAAATTCAAGAAACTTTAAAGCGGAAATAATGGTTTGCTTTAAGTGTTGGAAAATGGATATCTGAAGACATCTAGTGGTGGCATAGAGGTGCACCATTAAGCTTGTTGTGGCTAGAGTGGACTTCGCACAATGCCCAGACACAGGTAAACACCTAGCTTCTTTGATCCTCAGTCAAGTTTTTAGTTCAACAGAGAACAGCTGGCAACGGAGAAAAATATTTTGGGCTATTCTCTGCTTGGTGGAAGTTATAACTGTTTTGAAATTTGTTGACTATCTTGGATTACAAACATTGACTGAACTTTAACTTTTGACTTTCTGCCTCTTGGTTATTTTTTACCGGGAGGAGACCAAGGGATTGACTGTGAGGTGGTTGGACATTGTGGATTACAAGCATTGGTTGACTGAAATTTTTGGATTCCTGGACAGAAGAGTTGTGACAAAATATCCCTTGTTGATGGTAGACCTATATTTTGGAATTTACTGTATTACAAAGGCTATACACAAAGACTATAAGAATTATATGAGATTATTTTAAACCTAAATCTAAAACTTTAAGTTGTATATTATTGTATTGATTATAAGATTGGTCTGTTAAATACAGGGGAAATACAAATAGAGGGAGGGAACAAAAATGAGTGTTCTACACTTAGCTAAAAGTGGTAAAAAAACCACCCCAAGTATCCACCTCTGAGCTCCCAATCTGGTACACCAGACACAAAGAACTAATAACTTCTAGAAGGAAATGCAATTTATATTGCAATCAATTCAACAGGCAATTGAGTCACATAAAGAAGACTTAGGAAGAAACCATGATGAGACTAAAGAGAATCTGAACAAGATAAATGAGCAAGTTTTCATAACTTAAAATCAAAACTAGGGAATCCCCAGAAAATAATTACAAAGAACGAACAAGGAATCCAGAAAATAGAAGATATAGAAGAAATTGATCCAAAGACAGAGGATATAAAGGAAGGAAACTACAGACTGACACAGACAAATACTGAAGACTTAGAGATAATACTGTAAATGGAAAAGGCACACCATCCCTCAAGATCTCAGAATATACTTGAAGATAAGGAAGAAGACCGTATAGAACATATTATAGAGCCTTCAGAAGAAGCGTTAGAAACTGGGAAACAATAAAAAAAAAAAAGAGAGAAGCTGAGGGAGGAGGAAAGGTGGAACTTTTCAATGTACCATATTTTTCGCTCTATAAGACGCACTTTCCCCCCCCCCAAAAAAGATGGGGGAAAATGTCTGTGCGTCTTATGGAGCGAATGCCGCCTCCCACCGCGCCGCTCCGCGTCCCACACCTCCGTGTTTCAAGTCTCTGTGGCACAGAACTGCTGGCGTTATGCTTGGGCGGAAGACGTTTTCTTTTACAGATGGGGTGGGTGGGCCTGACATTCGCGCGCAGGCAGGACCCCGCCCGCCGAGCCACCGCTTCCCCATCGCCCTGCACGCCAGCCATCTCCGTCTCCAGACCTCCCAGCTTACGGGCGCAGGTCCGGGGCTCGCCAGCTGATGGGCGCAGGAGGTAGGCGCCGCCGCGGCCTCCCAGCCGCTTGCTTCTTCGGCTGGAGCGACTGCAAGGGCTTGCATGGTCCCCAAGGGCCGCTGACGCACTCCCCGCCGCTGGCAACCATGCAAGCCCTTGCATGGTTGGGTGGGCCTGACATTTGCGCGCAGGATTCGCGCGTGCCTACCTCTTGCGCCCGCCGAGCCACCGCTTCCCCATCGCCCTGCACGCCAGCCGTCTCCGTCTCCAGACCTCCCAGCTTACGGGCGCAGGTCCGGGGCTCGCCAGCTGACGGGCGCAGGAGGTAGGTGCCGCCACGGCCTCCCAGCCGCTTGCTTCTTCGGCTGCCTCCCGTCCTGCTCCCCCTCTCCACCCGTTCGGCCGAGGCGATGGGGACGGTGGCCGGGAGGTGCTGCCTCCCGTCCTGCTCCCCCTTCCCTGCCTGTTCGGCCGAGGAGGCGATGGGGACGGCGGCCGGGAAGCGCTGCCTCCCGTCCTGCTCCCCCTTCCCTGCCCGTTCGGCACCGTCTGCCTTTCATTCTCTCTCTCTCCTAACCTGGAGGGAGAGGGAGGGATAGAAAGAGAGAAAGAGGAAAGGAAGAGAAAGAGAGTAAAGAGAGAAAGAGGAAAGAGAAAGAGAGAGGAAAGAGGGAAAGAGAAAGAGACAGAGAAAGAGAGAAAAAGAGAGGAAAGAGGGAAAGAGAGAGGAAAGAAAGAGAAAGAAAGAGAAAAAAAGAAAGGGGAGAGGAAAGAGAGAAAAAGAGGAAAGAAGAGAGAGGAAAGAGAAAGAGAGAAAGGGAGAGGAAAGGGGGGAGAGGAAAGAGAGAAAGAAAGAGGGGGAGAGGAAAGAGAAAAAAGATTGAGAAGAGAGAGGAAAGAGAAGAGAAAGAGAGGAAAGAGAAAGGAAAGAGGAAAGAGAGAAAGAGGAAAGAGGGAAAGAGACAGAGAAAGAGAGAAAAAGAGAGGAAAGAGGGAAAGAGAGAGGAAAGAAAGAGAAAGAAAGAGAAAGAAAGAAAGGGGAGAGGAAAGAGAGAAAAGAGGAAAGAAGAGAGAGGAAAGAGAAAGAGAGAAAGGGAGAGGAAAGGGGGGAGAGGAAAGAGGAAAGAGAGAAAGAAAGAGGGGGAGAGGAAAGAGAAAAAAGATTGAGAAAAGAAAGAGAGGAAAGAGAAGAGAAAGAGAGAGGAAAGAGAAAGAAAAGAGGAAAGAGAGAAAGAGGAAAGAGAAAGAGAGAGGAAAGAGGGAAAGAGAAAGAGACAGAGAAAGAGAGAAAAAGAGAGGAAAGAGGGAAAGAGAGAGGAAAGAAAGAGAAAGAAAGGGGAGAGGAAAGAGAAAAAGAGGAAAGAGAAAAGGAAAGAGAAAAGAGAGAGGAAAGAGAGGGAAAGAGAAAGTGGAAAGAGGAAAGAAGAAAGAGAGAGAGAGGAGAGAGAAAGAGGAAAGAGAAAGAGAGGAAAGAAAGGAAAGAAAGAGAAGAGGAAAGAGAAAGAGAAAGAGAGAAAGAGGAAAGAGGAAAGAGAGAGGAAAGAGAAAGAGGAAAGAGAAAGAGAGAGACAGAGAAAGAGAGGAAAGAGAGAGAGAAAGTTAGAGGAAAGAGGAAGAGAAAGAGAGAAAGAGAGAGGAAAGAGAGATGGACAGATAGAGACAGAAAGAAAGAGAGAGGAAAGAGAGAGAAAGTTAAAGGAAAGAGGAAGAAAGAGGAAAGAGAGAAAGTTAAAGGAAAGAGGAAGAAAGAGGAAAGAGAGAAAGAAACAGAAAGAGAAAGTTAGAGGAAAGAGAGAAAGGAAAGAGAAAAAGGAGAGGAAAGAAAGAGAGAAAAAGAGGAAAGAGAAAGAGAAAAAGAGGAAAGAGAAAAAGAGGAAAGAGAGAGAGGAAAGAGAAAGAGAAAGGGAGAGGAAAGGGGGAGAGGAAAGAGAAAAAGAGGAAAGAGAAAAAAGATTGAGAAAAGAGAGGAAAGAGAAGAGAAAGAGGAAAGAGAAAGGAAAGAGGAAAGAGGGAAAGAGAAAGAGAGACAGAGAAAGAGAAAAAGAGGAAAGAGGGAAAGAGAGAGAAAGATAAAGGGGGAGAGGAAAGAGAGAAAAAGAACGAAAAAAGGAAAGAGAAAGAGAAGAGAAAGAGAGAGACAGAGAGACCCTTTTGACATCTAGAATGAAGAGAACTCTGCATACGGTATATCTTTTTACCTTTATTTTATATATACACAGACAGACAGACAGACAGACAGACAGACAGACAGACAGACACACACACACACACACACACATATATATTAAAGGTAAAAAAGGATATATGCAGTGTTATCTTCATTTTAGATAGAATATTTTTTTTCTTGTTTTCCTCGTCTAAAAACTATGTGCGTCTTATGGTCAGGTGCGTCTTATGGTGTGAAAAATACGGTATATGATTGGGTTGAACTCCCCCTCAGAAATATCTTATTTAAATGGCTTTCCCTACTACAAAGAGTACCCATAAAAACAGAGGACAATTTGACAATTTAAATACATGGACTTGGAAACCTATCTGGCAAAGAAAGAAAGCTAGAGTTAGACTAAAGAAAATAGAGGACTTGATCTACTGGATGGGGCCCTATCAAACAGGTGTTTAAATATGGCTAGAAACAGATAACCTTTAGATACTAAAAGAGCATCATACTTAGAAAGATATGATTTATACTTAGGATAGTGTACTTTTTATATATAAAGGACAGATGGTGAAATAATGCCAAGGTGGTTTCAAGTCTGTGCTCTCCAGATGTGGAGCTTCTGACCATCAAATGCAGACCCTTCTATCTGCCTAGAGAATTCTCTGTTACCATTATCACAGCTGTGTATATCCCCCCTGATGCAAACAGAGAAGAGGCCCTGAAGGTTCTCTGCCATACCATCAGTGACTTACAAACTACTCACCCAGAGGGTGCATTTATTGCAGTGGGAGATTTTAACCAAGTAAATTTGAAAGCTACCCTGCCACATTTCCATCAATATGTGGACTTTGCAACCAGAGGAGACAATACACTGAATCTTGCTTATTCCAACATCAAGAAGGCTCACCTAGGCTCCTCTGACCATCTCACAGTGCTGCTTATTCCAGCATATAAACCTTTATTAGTCAGAGTGAAACCTATAGTAAAGCAGGTGAGGGTTTGGACAGAGGGAGCTATAGAAGCATTACAAGACTGCTTTGAGTGCACAGATTGGGGCATGTTTAAGGAAGCAGCTACTGATAACCAACATACAAATGTTGAGGAGTATGCCACCACAGTGTCTGCATATATCCAAAAGTGCATAGAAGATATCTGTGTCCTGAAAAGCATTGTTATGAAGGCGAATGAAAAACCGTGGCTGACTTATGAGGTCCGCAAGATGCTGAAAGCACGGAATGTGGCTTTTAAATCTGGTGACATGCTGGCACTTAGAATGGCCAGAGCAAATCTGAAAAATGCCATAAAAGGTGCAAAGCAAGCCCATTGCCAGAAAATTCAGAACTTTTTTCAGGACCTAACAAACACCAGGCGAATGTGTCAGGGGATCCAGGCCATTACGGATTACAAGGTGGCTCCATTGAGATGCAAGGATGACACAGACTTCCTAAACAAACTGAATGCATTTTTTGGTAGATTTGAGGCATCAAATAGCACTTCTGCCAGGAAAGCTGTGCCCCATCCTGATGAGCAAGTGCCAAGCTTTGATGTCACCTCTGTCCAGAAAACACTGCAGACAGTTAACATTTGGAAAGCAGCAGGCCCAGATAACATCCTCAGGGAATGCGCAGAGGAACTGGCTTGTGTTCTCACAGATATTTTCAACCTCTCATTGCAGCAGGCAGTGGTCCCATCGTGTTTTAAGACGGCCAGTATCTTGCCAGTGCCAAAAAAGTCCACAATTACAGGCCTCAATGATTACCGTCCGGTTGCACTGACATCCACCATCATGAAATGCTTTGAGAAGCTGATAAAGGACACTATTGTATCTAGCTTCCCGCCAGCATTTGACCCGCTTCAATTTGCCAACCGACCAAATCGCTCTACAGAGGATGCTATTTCTTCCGTTCTCCATCTGAGCCTGAAGCACTTAGAAGAAAGAAATACTCATGTGCATTTGCTGTTTGTCGACTTCAGTTCGGCATTTAACACAATCATTCCCCAGCATCTAGTAGACAAACTGGGCCTTTTAGGCTTAAACACTCCTTTGTGCAACTGGATTCTTGATTTTCTTACCAACAGGCCCCAATATGTGCGAGTTGAAATACCTCTGATACCATTTTCTTGAGCACAGATTCTCCTCAGGGCTGCGTCTTAAGTCCGCTGCTGTTCACCCTGTCGACTCATGACTGTTGTGCTAGGTTTGCCACCAACCATATTGTGAAGTCCGCAGATGATACAATAGTGGGCCTTATTCAGGATGACAAGGTGGAAGCTTACCTCAAGGAGGTTGAGGGGTTGGTAACTGGTGTAAGGAAAACAGCCTAGTTTTAAATATCGGAAAAACCAAAGAGATCATTGTTGATTTCAGAATAGGCAGGCACAGCCACACTTCTCTGTGCATTAATGATTCACCTGTGGAGATGGTTACCAGCATCAAATTCCTGGGTGTGCAGCTAACGAGTAGGCTGACTTGGTCACTCAACAGTGAGAAACTGGTGAAGCGGGCACAGCAGCGCCTGCATTTTCTGCGTCGCATGAGAAAAGCACATCTTCCTTCCCTTGTCCTGACCACTTTCTACAGGGGGACGATCGAGAGCATCCTGTCATACAGCATCACAGTCTGGTTTGGAAGCATCACCGCTTCAGACAAGGCGGTGATGCAGAGAGTGGTGAGAATGGCCGAAAAGATCATTGGCAGTTCCCTCCCTCCCATCCAGGACATAGCACAGAAGCGTTTCTTGAGCAGAGTCCGTAAGATTGTCTGGGACACTACACATCCTCTTCATGACCTGTTTTCCTTGTTACCTTCTGGGAGGAGGCTTCGTAGTATCCGTAGCAGAACATCCAGATTCAGCCATAGTTTCATTCCATACAGCATTAACCTTGTGAACTCTCAAGCTTCCTCCTTCCGTTATATATTCAAGATGGACAGTATTTAATATTTATTTGCTACGTACATGTAGGAATGTGGGTCTATACATATGTTGTTCATAGTATGTTTAGGTGTGCATCATGTATGTGTTTCACTTTGAGAGCGGGGAACTAAATTTCATTTTTGATGTGTGCCATTGTGCCCACAGTAAAAAAATGACAATAAAGGTTATCTTATCTTATCTTTTCTCTGAGATGGGAAACATGAAAATAACAGGATAGTTCTCAATAAGGGAAGCTTTTACTCACCTTAATGTAATTACTGTTGAGAAAATCGTAATTTATAAAGATATTTTGAATACTGAAGGGAAAACAAAATTGAAATAAGAGTTGGGAAAACAGGGTATTGGCTTAATAAGGTGAGTTTAACTGCAAATAAAATTGAGATATGAACTGGATAGAAAAGATGTTGTAATCTAGAACTATTGTTAGTAGATATAATACTAGAAAAATATGATGAAGGAGCATATATTTAATGTTGTATGTATGTTATATGTATTAATAGCAGAAAGAATTGCATTTGTTTAGTGTTTGAAAAGTGAAGAAACATTATTTGAAGAAGAGATTAAGAAAATGCCAGAATGTGTAGAAATTGACAGAGCGACATTGAAGAACAAAAAAAAAGAAGATCAGAGTAATTTTAATATGTATTGTTAAGTAAAAAATGAACCCAGACAACACGTTGTTTCCAATGGTTTTTATTTTTGGAATGGACCTGCTTCTTTGTCAGTTAACATACAAGCAACAAAAAATGATAACAAATTACTATGCTCCAGAATCATAGAAAAAAAAAAGACTTGAAGGGCATGCAGATGTGCACACAGCATCTGCCAGCAAATCTGAAACCAAACATGCCTTTCCCAGGATTGCATTGTGATTGCAGAATGCAATCATGTGAATTAAGGAAATTAAGTAGCTGCTTTAAGGAGTTGCCAGCAAGCTCTGCATTAGAATTCTAGGGATGCTCCATACCACCTTCTTCCCTTTAAATCTGAAGTACTGCATAGTCCTATAAATTATAGCTAATACCATTGGCTCATTCTTTCAGAAACATTTCCTTACCCCAAAGAGATAAACAGATGGGCAAAGAAGCAGTGAGAACCGGAGTGATTTCTGATTTCCTGCCAACTTTCTCATTGACTTTGCTTGTGGAAAGCTAGCAGCGAGTGTCAGAAATCTTGATCATGTGACGGCAGTGTGGTGGCATTGAAGTGGCCACAACTTTGCCTATACAACTGATCTGAAGATCATTAAAATGTCAATCCCACAGGAATAATGATTCCTGTTGTCCTATGGTGGAATTGAAGGTTTTAGGTTTTAGTAGTATATAAATTCAAATACAGCCTAAGCCCAGGTATTACAGTAAAATAGAGAACTATAATAGTAACTTCAATAGTTATTTTGTTTCATAATTATTAGAAAGAAGGAACAGAGAAAACCAAAAAATAGTGGATTAAATAAATTAACTAAATTAAATTTAAAAAGTTTTAAAATATAATAATTTATTATATTTTAAATAATACACAACTAAACAATGAAGACATATAAGATGCAAGTCAATTTAAAATAGATTCATCTTTAATAGTTTCTGTATTTTTGTATAAAATACGAATTTAGTAAAAACACTAAAGTTTAATTGGATTCAATTGTACCTACCTCCATCCCTTCAAATGGTGGTGGATCTTTAGGTTTATTGGATTTTTCTTTCTTTTCTGTGGAAAGACAATGCAGAATAATGACTTAAATACTTACTTTTGTCATGTTTAGGAAAAAAGGGTACCGGTAATTAGAATGGGTGAAATTGATTAAATGTGAAATCAGCATTTCTACAGGCATATACCCTAAATGTTTAAGCATAATTTTCCACAATCAATCAATAAATCAATCAATAAATCAATCAATTGAAACCAATAGTGCTAAATTTCCTTTCAATACACAAATGATAATTGTTTTTCCATAAATCTACCAACTATTCTGGTTGAAAAAGCGGTTGCCAACAGTACTGCCCCTTTCCTCTCAATATTCTCAAAGGAAAAAATGCTCATACCACATACAATTTGTTTCTCATCTGAACTTGTTTTGCTCACCTTTAGCAGATGAGGTGTCTCTGCGATTTTGCAGGTAATAGAGTAATTGTTCCACCTCAGCCATTTTCGAGGGATGAATAAGTTTGCACTCCTCTACCACCTTCCGAGCCAAGGAAGAAATGTCTGTATTTGTATTAAGACTTTTCAACCGAATGCTGTAAAATCAAGCATAGAAGCTTTTATTTTCAGTTTGCACAGAAATTCTATCTTCAACATTTAGTTTTAAATGTATAAAACTAAAAGTCTTTAAATATAAATTATTTTACAATTTCAACCTTATCAAGAGCTGTGGTGATGCAGTAGTTCGAATGCAGTATTGTAGGCAAATTCTGCCCACAGCCTGCGGTTTGATCCTGACAGCCACAAGGTTGACTCAGCCTTTCATCCTTCTGAGGTTGGTGAAATTAGGACCCAGATTGTTGGGGGTAGTATGCTGACTCTGTAAACCGCTTAGAGAGGGTTATAAAGCACTCTGAAGCGATATATAAGTCTAAGTCTTATTGCTAATTTTATAGACCACACTGAAAACAACTATAGAACAAATATGGCAGAAATAATAAAAAGTATCAAATATATCAGGAAACAGTCTGTTATCCCCAATTTCATGTATGGCCACTGAACTAAAACTAAAGCTATTCCTCATTTAGCGACCATAATTGGGACTGGCAACTAGTTAAGCAAACTAGTTGCTAAATGAAACTGTGACTGTGATTATGATCTTACTTCAGCTTTCCTGCTTTAAACCTGCAAAGGTCATAAATGTGAGGATTGGTTGTAAAGTTACTTTTTCTTTTTTTTTTTTAAATAAAATTTTTATTGATTTTTCATTAAAAAACAAAAACATAAATCTTTTATCACAATATCAACCAAAAAAAAAGAATCAACACTAATCAGTACATTCATGGACATGTCCGGTGTCCCCCTCCTGCACCACCCTCTCACTTGCCTACACCTTCCTCCTCCACATCCTACCGCCACTCCTCCTTCCTCCCTCCCTCTTTTCTACCTCCCTTTCTCCCTCAACCATCCCGTCAGTGCAGTTGGGGTATCACCGGGCACCTCCTTAACATACATATATATACATATAAATCTATAATACCAACCTACCCCTTTCCCCCTCCCCCCCCAGGACTTCCCGAAGCTAATCTAGGAAATAAATACATAATCATCCAATTCTAATCAAAACTACTCATTATTACTACACACTAGTACAAAATTGCTCTGACTCTAAAATAACATTAAATTATAACAAAAAAATTTTTTTTTTTAATTATATTATATAACCATCTTGCCCCGTTTGAGATTGCCACCACGAGGACTTTCTCCCCTCCCCTACTTTGCTGATGGACCTCCGATACGACTGTGGACTGTATTTGAGGAGGGAACTGCTGGCCCTGCGCGACTCCCCCATCGCGCAGGCATGGCCCAATACCATTCTAAGGGTCGGCCTTGATGAAGGGGTCTGGAACCCCGAGAGGTGGCATTCAGCGACAGCACTGAGGGAACTAAGAAGAAGAAAACTATGGGTCTTCTTAGAGGGGTGTTTTACTAAATTTTTAGGGGGTTCGGGGTTGGCCCGAGAGGAACTAGGGGAGTCCTCTCCGAGGCCAAGGCCAGTCCTGTCTGGGGGGCGCGGAGTGGTAAGGGAGGAGACTGGGGAGCTGGCGGAGGGTGGTGTGATAGGTACGGTCAGTGGGAGGGGCAGATATGGCGGGAGCAGAGG
>NW_015386370.1:2150080-2151580 GCF_001527695.2 Protobothrops mucrosquamatus | reverse complement strand
CACTGTGCCTCAGATAGACGGTGTAGAGTCCCTCCTTGTGAAGTGGGGGCAAGGGGTGCAAGTGGGCCTGTTGATAATATACCTGGCCCCCTGCTATGTGTCAACGGCCCTGCCCGAGCTGGCTGACGTGATAGCCGGGGTGGCGGTTGAGACCCCTAGACTTATAGTTATGGGGGATCTCAACCTGCCATCGGCGGGCAAAACGTCAGCGGTGGCTCGGGAGTTCTTGGCCTCCATGACGACCATGAACTTGACCCAATTAGTTCATGCACCCACTCACACGGGAGGACATACACTGGATCTAATTTTTGTCTCTGGCCAGTGGCAGAATGATCTGGAAATGGGGGAGATAATTATAGAGCCTTATAGAATACACACTGTTCATTTATGGTCCAAGATCAGATCAGATAATTTTAAAAAACAGAGTACGATACAAATACATGTGAATGTATCTATCAAACTAGGGATAAATTATATAAACTTAATTTTGTATAGAAGGGACCAGATGGTCCTGCAATCTAAAGTGTAAACATTTTGCTACAAAACATCTGTATATTGGACATTTAATAGGAATACCTAAATCTCTTCATCACAAGTGGAGTTTATCAAACTGAATAGTGAATTTAGTAGCTGAAATTGCCAGTATGTATATAGTGAGCACTTTAAAAAGATGTGCAAAATGTGCACATCTGTTAACCTTTATATTCAAGCAGATACAGAACTTCATATGGAAGGCTGGTATATCAACCAGTTATGACTATGTAAAAATAGAAAGAAATACCTCTTCCTCTGTGTATATTTGTGTTATGATATATAAAATCCTATATATGTGAGCATAACATAATGTAATATCTGTATTTGTGAGGCACACATTAATTTCCAAAATGTGAGAGAGTCATCTAAAATGATCACCTTAAAAAAGCCACAGGAAAAGGTCACCTCACTCACTTGAGGCACAAATGACCATGCACTACAAGATTGTTTGGAGGTGAGAGAAACTTCTAACATAATTTACTGCATTCTCTGCATAGATTGTCCCTGTGACTATATAGGAGAGATGGGGAAGAAGCTAATCACCAGATGGCGAGAACGTGAGTGAGCGGTTAGACAAGGAGACCCAAATTCATTAGTAGCCTCACATTACAATGAACAAGCACATGCATTCAGTTTTGCTGCCCTTAAGATTGTTGGCCAAGCAAGGACAAAAATAGCCAGACAAATAATTGAAGCCTGGGAAGTGGGCCTCTTGTCAGTCAATAGGAGTGCTGATTTACCACCAGCTTACCAGGTACTTAAAAGCCAAGAGTGTGGTAACACAAGGAAACAACAACTAATGGCTTAACAGTCGGCCATCAACTCCCTAATTAACAACTAACAGTCACACACAACCAGGCACCATTTAAATGCAATGTGTAGAACAGCCCAGTGCACACATTCTGGAGAGAAAGAAGTTCCCTGAGAATTGGGTCCAATATGAGCCTGAAAGCTTGGAAGAATAAA
>NW_015386370.1:2141916-2148143 GCF_001527695.2 Protobothrops mucrosquamatus | reverse complement strand
AGCATGCCATCCATAATATAAGTCCCAACCCTCAAGTATCAAAATGTCTCTATTAGTTAAATTAATCCAATCACTAATCCAGGTTAATACCACTGCTTCATAATATAATTTTAAATTAGGGGCTTTAAGTCCCCCTCTTTCCCGTGCATCTTGCAAAATTTTAAATTTTACCCTAGGTTTTTTCCCCTGCCATATGAACTTATTGATACCTCTTTGCCATTCTTCCAAATTTGAATCCTTTTTTAAAATAGGTATCATCTGAAACAAAAAAAGAAACTTGGGGAGAACATTCATTTTTATTGCTGCGATTCTTCCCAATAATGATAATTGTAATTTCTTCCATTCCATCAAATCCTTTTGAACTTTTTTCCATAACTTATCATAATTATTCATATACAATTTAGCATTAGAAGCAGTAATATCAACACCCAAGTATTTCACTTTTTTAACTATTTCAAAACCAGTTACATTACTTAAAATTTCTATATCTTTCATAAACATATTCTTAACTAATATTTTAGTCTTATTGTTATTTACTTTAAATCCAGACACATTCCCATAATGTATCAATGTCTGTATCAGAGTTCTTGCCGAGTCGGTTGGATCCGTCAAAGTGAAAACCAGATCATCAGCAAATGCTCTAAGTTTATAAGCGTTGTTGCCCAAAGTTATTCCTTTTATGAGTGAAGACTCACGAATCTTGATTAATAAAATCTCCAAGGTCAAAATAAATAATAACGGGGATAATGGACAGCCTTGCCTTGTTCCTTTTTCAATTTTAATTGAGTCTGTCAAACCCCCATTAACAATCACTTGGGCAAACTGTAGTTGGTAAATGGCCTTTAATGCTGAAGAAAATCTATCTCCAAAGTTCATTCTATCCACCAACCGTAACAAAAATTGCCAGTCCAATTTATCAAAAGCCTTTTCAGCATCCAGAAAGATAAGGGCCGCCGGGATTTGATTATTTTTATCCAAGTATTCCAACACATTCACAATTTGTCTAACATTATTCTTCATATATCTTCCATTTATAAATCCAGACTGGTCCGTATGAATAATCTGTTTAATTACTTGCATTAGTCTATTGGCTAATATTTTTGCAAAGATCTTATAGTCCGTATTCAATAGTGATATTGGTCTGTAATTTTTAGGCTGGGTCAAATCTTGGTCCTCCTTAGGTATAAGTGAAATAAATGCACATCTCCAAGATGGTGGTATTTGTCCCCCCATTAAGACATCGTTAAATAGACATCTCAGGGGTTCCAACATTTCTTCCAATAATTTTTTATAATAAATTGCAGTAAACCCATCTGTAACAGGGGCCTTACCAACCTTCAGTTGTTTAAATGCCTCTGCAATCTCTTCCACCGTAATCATACCATTCATCAGTTCTCTTTGATCCTCAGAAAGACAAGGCAGATTTGCTTGTTGTAAATAATTGTCTATTTCATTTGATTGTATATTCTCAGAGGCATATAATTTAGCAAAGTATTCTGTAAAGGCCCTTTTAATCAAGTCTTGTTGAAAAACTTCTTTACCCTTATAATTTATTTTCTCAATAAGTTTTTGTTTTTGTTTCTTATGTAATTGATACGCTAACCATCTTCCAGGTTTATTTGCATTACAAAATGTATTTCATATATTTCAAATTGATAGCAATTTGGTCAGAGAGCAACATATTATACTGTTCTTTCAGCATTGCAATAGATGCCTTTAAACTCTTATCCGTTGGGTTTAGGGAGAAAGCTTTTTCTTTTATTTTTATCTCTTGCTCAATATCTTTATAGTTTTGCTGCTGTTTTCGCTTATAAGCAGAATTCATTGAAATTAAGGCACCCCTCATAACAGCTTTACTTGCATCCCAGACCATCGATATAGGAGTGCCTTTATTCATGTTCAACGCGAAAAAGTCTTTTAAGTAATCCTTTAATTTCTGCACATTTGTTTCATAATTCAATAAGTTCTCATTCAATCTCCAAGTCCTTCTACTATTTCCCTCAGTTAAGATCTCCATCCAAACAGGACTATGATCCGACAAAATCTTAGGAAAAATCTTTACCTTCTTAATCCTAGGCATCAAATCAGTAGTGATCAATATAAAATCAATTCTAGAATAAGATTGATGCCTATCCGAAAAAAAAGTAAAATCACTTTCTCCCATATTCCTTTCACGCCATATGTCTCTTAACTCAAAATCTTCCTGTAAAGCAAAAAAAACTTTTAGGCAATTTAATTTGTGTTGAAGTTTTAGCTGAAGTCTTTTTATCTCTTTTTGGGTCTATTACACCATTCCAATCTCCCATCATAATAACCAATTGATTGTGGAATTACCTGGAGCTATGTCGCTATCTGCAGGAGATTCTCAGAATTTACAAGTGTTGGAGGCAAAACAGGATCCAAAAGACCAAAGAATGACATGTGCGGCTCATAAGCGTAAGGAAAGAGAGCAACAGAAAGAGGCTATGCCCCAAATGTCTGCAACTACTTCGGAGCCAGTGGGAGGAGCCAGGCCTAAAAGATCTGTCACAATGGATCTTCAAGAGTTGATTCAGAAGCTCCAAAAACCAAAGGATGGTTAAGTTAATAACCTTAAATGTTAATGGACTGAACTCACCACAAAAAAGGAGAAAAATATTTTATTATTTGAAGCAACACAAGAATGATATTATATGCCTACAAGAAACACATATTACATTAAAAGATCAAAAGTACTTATTTAATCCTAAACTGGGTGTACATTTTGCGGCTTCCTCTCAAAAGAAAAAAGCAGGTGTAGTTCTTTATATTAAGAAGGAACTGATACCAAAATTAATAGACACTGATGCAGAAGGAAGATTTGTATTTGTGGAAATCATTTTGAATGGGAAAAAATGTCTTCTTGTGGGATTATATGCACCAAACCTATATCAACAACAAAAGCAATTTTTTACTGTTTTGTATCAAAAGGTAAAGTTACTTTTTCATTATCATAACTACAAACTGTCAATAAACAAGGCTATTGCTAAACAAGGACTGCCAGTGTTGATTTTAAATCTAAGTCTGAATTCCAGAACAATGACATCTACAATACAAATGGGCAAACCAGAGACAGCGGACATCCTCAAAACCTTGTTTTGCCCTCCACGAATGTTCACAATTCTCATCACTACCACTGGTGGTGGCCTGAGAGAAAAGCAACCATAGGTAATCCTTGACTTACAACCGATCACTTAGTGACTGTTTGAAGTTATGACAACCTCCCCAAAGATATTTACAATCCTATTTCAAACTGCAGTGCCCCTGCAGTGCAGGGGACCTGAGAGAATCATGAGGGACAGGGAGCAAAACACCAGGCATCTTAGGGTAGGGAGGTTTTGGGAGACCTGGAGCAGGTGGGCCTTGGCCTGTACTAGGTCTCCAAGGGCCATCCCCACCCCAAGTTACCCCATGCTCTACTTAACAAGCCACATGTTCATTTAACATTCCTTGTGGAGAGCAATAGTGTGTCTGGGGGTGTGTGTCATTAAATTAGATACTTTACTTAATGGCCATCACAACCCGCAAACATATATAAGGGAGACTCCATTACGGTTATAAGTCAAGGACTACGTATATCAAAATATGGCTGCTAATATGACTATTCAATCTTCTCGAAACAGCTGCAAACATATGATCAGAGAGATTGTTAGATATTAATTTTTATTCCAGTTAAAAAAATATGAGATGGGAGAATGTAATTGCTCTTTCTTTTGTATTATTAGCAATCGAAAAAGCCATAAATCTGATTCAGTAAGGGGAAGATTAAAGTGGCTTTTTATGTTACCTGCAAACATTTGTGCACACAACATCTGAACTGGAAAAGCGAATGTGTGCATTAATTTATTCATCTCATTCTTGGGTGGTATACTGGAATCTCAATAACACTTGATATATAATCAACTAAGATCAGAAAAAAGCAATAAAGTATAGCCATCTTCCTTTCCCACTAAGGCATCAAAGACCAGCTTAAAAAGAAACCCTTTCAGAGCTTTCTAACTATCAGAAGTAAAAAAGCCAAACATATTTCAAAATGCAGTGTGGCCCATGGAGCTGGGCCGCAACCAAGAACCATGTTATGACCACCTCCCCATTTCAAATGGAGGCTACACCTTAACCTAACTATAGCAGGACAGGCAGACTTACTTTGGATAAGATAACTCAGTGCCATGCCATGCACTCTGAATTGATTCAGAAGCCTACTGGCAAGCAATGCAGTAACTTTATTTTTACAATAATTTATACAATTATTCTATAACAGCCATCAGCAGTCTGGTTACCACATTCTGTACAAGTTGTAGCTTCCCAATAATCTTTTAAGGCAGCTCCATATCCCCAAGCCATAACCTGTTCCTTCCCTGGCAGCATGACCCCATCTAAAGCCATAACTGGAGATTTCAGGGAGGTCAGGATATCTATGACAAGCAGCATTTCTGTCTTGCTAAAGGAAGTCCTCCATTACGATGGCAACAGAAACTGGGATTGCTGTCATAAAATGTAATGACTGCATTGCTTAGTGACAGCAATTCTAGGAGTTCGGGTTGCCACTGTAATCCCAGGAGCATGCAAGGCTTTAAGCAGGAACAGGCAGATGGCATAGGCAAGGAGTGTGGGGATAGTATGCAGGTGCCGTGGTATGTGGGGGTGAAGGGTACCATGGGCGAGTAATTTTGGATTGTCACTGAAAGAATGATCATAAGTCAAGGACTACCTATAGTTTGTTTCTCTCCCTCTAGTTTGATCTAGTGATTAAGGCACCTGGCTATAAACCAGGAACTGTGTGTTCTAGTCCCACCTTAGACATGAAAGCTAGCTGGGTGACTTTGGGCCACTCATTCTCTCTTAACTCAACTCACTTCATAGGGTTGTTGTTGTGGGGAAAATAGGAGGAGGAAGGAATATTAGGTATGTTTGCTGTCTTGAGTCATGTATAAAAATAATATAGGCAAAATAATAAATGAATGGATAAATAAATATAAATAAATAAAAATAAGTATATATCCCTGACAATAAGCTCAGACACCAGCTCAGGACCAAAGGGGTGAAATACTGTATAATTTAGTATCACCAACAAGATACCTTATCCTGAGAAAGTATGACCTCTCCAACTGTTTCATAGAGCGTGACAGAAATAGAAGGGGCACAATCCTGCCCTTCAACTAAGGCCATCCATTTCAGAATCAAATGCTATTTCTATTTCAATTAAATTAGACTTTAATTTTGACTGAAAGGGATCCAGGCAATATACTTCTTCTAGTGTTCTCCATAGCTGACTCCTCACCAACCTCTTAGTGACCTTCCCCCCAAACATCAAAGCATAGCCTCTACAACAACTGCTTACTTCAAGACAACCTGACCGCCTAAAGGAACCTGCACAGGTACAACTCTAAGTGGCAGAGGATTTTGTCTACATACTCAGGTACAAAAATTCAACAGAACCCTAGCAGATAAATAGGCACAGATTAGAAAAGGTATTTGAGTTTACTGCATTTTTTTTCTTTTAACAATCCTGTAGTCCCTTAATTCGGGGTATAGTCAGGGTGACTGAATGGAACTGAGTGTTTACTAGCCGGTGACATAAAGGGTGACTCTTCCCCAGCATGCACCCAGGGGGCGGGGCCGACGCGGCAGGAGCTGGTTCCTCGCTGTTTCTAGATGGCCTTGTGGAGCTAAGACTGAATGCGTTTCAGCATAGATGGCCAGCACAAAATTGTACATTGGGGGCCGTTCCCTCACTGTTTCCAGGATGGCTTCGCGGGCCACATGAAACCACTTCGCGGGCCACATCCGGCCCCCGGGCCTTGTGTTTGACATGTCTGTTGTAGATCTTCTAGTTCAGGGGTTGGCAACCTTAAACACTCAAAGAGCCACTTGGACCCATTTCCCAGAGAAAAGAAAACACTGGGAGCTGCAAAACATGTGCGCGCATGCGCGCATGGGGGGAGCTTGATTGAAGAGTTTAATTAAAACGAAATCGAGGCTATTGTGCATGAGTTCTCTCTTTCTCCCTCCCTCTCTTCTTCTCTTCGATCTTCTGCTCACTGGCAAGCTGGCTTCACGCTGTTCTCCGACAAGCTGACACACATTCTTATTGGGCTGGCTCTCTCCTGCCCTTGGTCTGCCAGTCCTCTTCCCCCACTCAGTGTGTGTGTGTGTGTGTGTGTGTGTGTGTGTGTGTGTGTGAGAGAGAGAGAGAGAGAGAGAGAGAG
>NW_015386370.1:2125214-2141372 GCF_001527695.2 Protobothrops mucrosquamatus | reverse complement strand
AGAGAGAGAGAGAGAGAGAGAGAGAGAGAGAGAGAGAGAGAGAGAGAAGGGAAGCGCAAGTGCCTCTCTCTGTCTCTGTCTCTGCAAATGGCGGAGGAGGTTGGGAGCCGCAGGAGAACACTCAAAGAGCCACATGCAGCTCCGGAGCTGCGGGTTGCTGACCTGTGTTCTAGTCCAACCCACTGCTCAAGCAGGAGACCCTATACTATTCTGGACTAATGGTTGTCCAATCTCTTCTTTAAAACCTCCAGTGATGGAGTACCCACAACTTCTGAAGGCGACATATTCCACTGGTTAATTGTTCTGTCAGGAAATTTCTCCTTAATTCTAGGTTGCTTCTCTCCTTTGTTCTTGTCCTGCCTTCTGGTGCTTTGGAAAATAGGTTGACCCCCTCTTCTTTGTGGTAGCCTCTCAAATAATGAAACACTACCATGTGTCCCTAGTCTTTCTTTTTGCTAGACTAAACATACCCAATTCCTGCAAGCATTCTTCATTTGCTTTAGTCTCTAGCCCCCTAATTATCTTTGTCATCTTTTTTATACTCTTTTCAGAGTCTTTACATCTTTTTAAAATTGTGGCGATCAAAACTGAATGCAATATTCCAAGTGTGGTCTTACCAAGGCATTATAAAGCGGTACTAACACTTCATATGATCTTGATTCTATCCCTGTTAATGCAGCTTAGAATTGCATTGGTTTTGGTGGCTGCAGCACACTGCTGGCTTATATTGAAGTGATTGTCCACCAGGACTCCTAGATCTCTCTCACAGTTACTGCTATTGAGTCAGGTTCTACCTATTCTATACTTGTATTTGCCTAAATGTAAAACCTTACTTTTCTCACCTCTGAATTTCATTTTGTTAGCTAGGGCCCAGTGTTCAAGTCAGATCCTTCTGGATCTTCAACCTGTTTTCTGGGGTGTTGTCTGCTACCAGCTTGTGTTGTCTGCAAATCTGATGAGTTTCCCTTCTATTACCTCATCTGAATCGTTTATGAAGATATTGAAGAATACTGGGCCTAAGACAGAGCCTTTGGGTACCCCATTGCTCACTACTCTCCATGTAGATTTAGTTCCATTAAGGACTACACATTGAATGTGGTTTGTCAGCCAGTTAGGAATCCATCTGGTGGTGATGCTGACTATCTTACATTTTTCTAACTTACTAAGAAGTAGATTGTGGTCTACTTTGTCAAATGCCTTACTAGCAATTAGAAAAATCTAGCAATTAGACTTTAAACCACAATTTAGTTAACCATGCTAAACCATGGCAAAATATGGTATTCAAACACATACAAAAGGAAAATAAACACAATCAGTTTGTGCAAAAAGGGCTTGCCATCATAAAAAATAAGATTATTTTTCTTTTATTAAAATAAAGCAGCAAACGTTTTTTTCCTAGGAAAGTGGTAGTTAAATCAAATATATTAAAACTCTGTTTCTTTTCACGAGGATAAATCAATCATTTAACATGAAATAATAAATTCATTTTCTTTCTTTGATATTATGGATCTTGGTTGCAATTGGAAATGTGCTATATTAAACATATTTTGGATCTCTTAATAAAATATTTGAGGGCATAGTAAGAACTTTTGATGCATTTTAAATGATTTTAAATAAATATAATGTACTTGACATCTTTTCTTACTAAATGTATAAAAAATATAAAATTGAATTAAGACTTTGGATTTTATTTTTCTAATTCAATATTTAAAAAAAGACTTTAAAGACAAAAACATTAGCTATCCAAAGTGTTTTATCAAAGGCTTTTGAACAAAGGTTTGCTTGAATATTGTAAACTTACATTTTTTGACATTCCTTACGCTCTCCCAACATAGGATCTCCCATCTCCCCAAGAATTGTAGCTTCCACTTCATAGTGAACTATAAGTGCTTTTTCTGATGGATGTACATCGATATTTCCTCCTTTTACCTTTCTGTTAAGTAAAAATTAAATACTGAATAAAAAACCTACAATTTTATGTCGGCTAAGCACAGAAATAAAAACATTTTTGAGTATTTTTCCAGTTTGCAGTACTTCACAAGTTTGAACTGATCAAGATAATCTATATTCTGTTTTATAAAACAGCTGTAACATAAGCTTCTTTCTTATTACTTCCAGCGTGTGAATTGTGGAAGTTTAAAAGAAATGAAACTATATTCCACCAAAAAGCAACAGAGATCATCTCTAACATCAGTAGAATGGCCATTCCCGTGACAAAATATAAACAGGTGCAATATATTATTTTCTCATTATAGTTGTGAGTGACCTCTTCACTGTTCCCCTTCTTTGCGTTCATTAACAGATTCAACTCCTTTTCTTTAAATAATACAGAGTCCAAAGTGGCCGCTGTACTGGTTTATTGGGAATGCACGAACAGCCTTGGAATAGCTTCAAAGCCAGCACCTGCATTATGTCATTACATTCAGTGGACTAGACACCAGCAACTTTGCCTAGGATGAAGCGGTCTGTTATCCACTAAAGGTCATCCCCTGGAGAAGCTCTCGATCTGGGCTCTCCTCTTGGCTCGGGGCTCCAAGAGACATAGCAAAAAGCTAAAACGACCGCAAGGGCAATACGCCCGAAAAGTGTACGCTAGTGTCGCCCAGACCGATCCCACTAGGGCCCTGTCCCTTAATATCACTCAGCTACTGGGCTCTGCTAGGCACTAATCCGAGCCTGGTGCAGCTGAACACTTTCTGAAAAGCCAGCCGCTTTCCTGGCAGAGGCATCCGTCTCCTTCTGCCATTTTCTCCAGCAGAAGAACCGCNAAACCCCCCCCCCCCCCCCCCGCCCTTCTCGGCCTTCTACTCTTATTCTCGGTTCAATGCCTTGCTCGCTCTCCCGCTCCACTTTGGCGGGAAAACCATTACCTTTTGAGGTACCGAGCATCCTCTCCCTGCATAGCGTCGACGGTCAACCGGAAAGAAGGAAGGGAAGGATAGGACGACCGCCACCAAAGCCGAAAGCCAGGGATGGGATGGGATGGGTTGGGTTGGATTCCGTTACCAAGGGAGAAAAAGCGACCCGTGCTGCGCAGGCGCAAGTCGCAACACGATGCGCAGACGCAAAGGGATTCTATAGAGAATACCCATCTTGGAGGCGGTGCGTGAAAAATAGAACGTGTAAAATTCGCTGCTGTTTGTAAAATTGGAGCTTTCGTATCTGAACTTGAACTTTAAAGTTTTTAGTTTTTGATCGTGCCTAGGCTGAATAAAAATGCTGAATATTAAAGATACTGTACAGATTTTTGACTTTTCTGCGAGAAAAGTCTAACATCCTTTGCTTTTTAAAATTTCTTAATTTAGCCATGCAGTATTGACATTGAACACATGATGATTAAAAACAAAGACATAATTTAGTAACACTAGTGAATTTGATTTTCACTATATTACATGCTTTAATGTGTAATATCTACACTTACACTTCACGATTTAAGTTTTTCTTAAATTAACTGCTTAATATTTCCTACATCCAAACTCTAGAAGACAGTTGATTTTAGGTAGAATAGTATTTCCTGAGATAGACAAATTACCTGCTTTTTAACTCATATGTACTGTATTGTGGAATGTAAACACAGAGCTTAGAGAAAGTATACAGTGAGGGAAAAAATATTTGATCCCCTGTGATTTTGTAAGTTTGCCCACTAACAAAGAAATGATCAGTCTATAATTTTAATGGTAGATTTATTTTAACAGTGAGAGACAGATTAACAACAACAAAATCCAGAATAACGCATTTCAAAAAAGTTATAAAATGATCTGTATTTTAAGATTTCTGGCTCCCAGGTGTCTTTTATACAGGTGAGGAGCTGAGATTAGGAGCACTCTCTTAAAGGGAATGCTCCTAATCTCAGCTTGTTACCTATATAAAAGACACCTGTCCACAGAAGCAATCAATCAGATTCCAAACTCTCTACCATGGCCAAGACCAAAGAACTGTCCAAGGGTGTCAGGGACAAGATTGTAGGCTGGAATGGGCTACAAGACTATCGTCAAGCAGCTTGGTGAGAAGGTGACACCAGTTGGTGTGATCATTCACATATGGAAGAAACACAAAGTAAGTGTCAATCTCCCTCGGTCTGGGGCTCCATGCAAGACCTCACCTCGTGGAGTTTCAATGATCACGAGAACAGTGAGAAATCAGCCCAGAACTACACGGGAGGATCTTGTCAATGATTTCAAGGCAGCTGAGACCATAGTCACCAAGAAAACAATTGGTAACACACTACATCATGAAGGACTGAAACCCTGCGTGCGGGCAAGGTCCCCCTGCTCAAGAAAGCACATGTACAGGCCCGTCTGAAGTTTGCCAGTGAACATCTGAATGATTCAGAGGAGAACTGGGTGAAAGTGTTGTGGTCAGATGAGATCAAAATTGAGCTCTTTGGCATCAACTCAACTTGCTATGTTTGGAGGAGGAGGAATGCTGCCTATGACCCCAAGAACACCATTCCCACCATCAAACATGGAGGTGGAAACATTATACTTTGGGGGTGCTTTTCTGCTAAGGGGATAACTTCACCGCATCAAAGGGACGATGGACGGAGCCATATACTGTCAAATCTTGGGAGTAGTAGAGAAATGACTATTCTGAGCCACCTAAGCCCCACCCACCCCACTCATTTTGCACCCTCCATGCATGAGCTCTGATTGGCTGAAATAGAACCGTATTGGCATAAATGACACCCACACTTTGGGAAATCTCCACACCCTCCACAGATGAGTAGTCCCATAACATAAATTTGAAAACCCACTAACATTTTCTTATATATAAAAACATATCTACAGTAAAGAAATATTCGCTTCCTACCCTGAAGTAGATAATGAAAGACAACAGTATCAAAGGCGTATCGACTATGAACAAACCAGAAATCTTGAAACTTCTCATTGAAAGAGGACTTGTTCCTTCTGAGGCTCTCGCGAAGCCTCAAAAGGTCGTGAAAGAGATTGACCCAAATACGAGTTCCTTAAATCGATCCGCCATAACCCGAGGAAGGTGATAGTTAAAGATATAAAAAGCAGCATTGTGACAGATTATCCTTCGATTTGGAAGGTTAGCCGCATAATAGGTTGTGGACAGATGACTATAATGTACATCCAAAGAAAACTGTATAAGAACAAGTACAAAATAACACTTGATCCACAAGGCGATAGTTAAAGATATAGAAAGTGGTATTATGAGATGGTCTACCACATCTCATAACACAAAGTTGAAATCACATTAACTTTTTTTCTCCGCTATATAAAAAGAGTCCCTATAATAAAATGGATAACAAAACCGTTCGTGAGTTGTGTATTGTTGCAAAACAACAAGGATTGTCGGGCTACAGTAAACTCAGAAAGGCCGAGCTGATTGCTCTACTTAGTACACCTACAAAACTACTATTCAATGAGCCAATTCCAGATATACAGGTTGCTCCTATTACGTCAGGGCCTGTTTCAATTACTAAGAAAGTTTACAACAAGGTCAAATCTACAATCAACCTATTTGCTGATTAGATTATTAACTATGTGCCTAAAGAACCAAAGAGAGTTGCAAATGAAAAACTCGAAGTGCTCAAAACACGAGTCAATTCTATGTTCAACAAGCTTTACAAGAACAAGATGCGAGTCAGAGAAAGTAAGATGGTAATCAAAAGATTTGCAAAGCAATACGTTATTGATGGTATCGAAGGAGTCGATGCTATTCCATTTCTAAGAAGGGCAAGAAATGAAGTTTTAAATCTGTTGGCTAATAATTGTATGATAAAATTTAACTTGGTTCTTTATTGCGAGATGGAGCACGTCAATATGAAAAGAGGACGAGTTATCAACACTGTTGCTCCATTTCTTTCAAACACAAAAGTTGTATTAGAAGCAACCAATGTTGGCGAACTATATAGCAAAGCGTTTGAAAAGATAATAGAGTCAATGGCAATGTTTCAGATATGAGGCAGTAATTGGAGGTTCAAGACCGTGCAAAGGTTAGAGATAAACACTGTTGCATACAAACCAGTAAAGGGTAAATCGTACATTCCGCTTCCACCTGTTTTGGAGAACAAAAAGGTGATTGTTAACATGAAGAATGAAGACGACCAATGCTTCACGTGGTGCATGACACGAGCATTGAATCCAGTAGACCATAAAGCTCATTCCTACAGAGTAACAAAAGAATTGAGGAAACAAGCCGAGAACCTCAACTGGACAAGTATCAATTTCCCAGTTGCTGTTGATGAAAATATCATCGGTAAGTTTGAAAGAAACAACAATCTCAGTGTTAATGTCTTTGGATATAATACACTTGTATATCCATTGCATATGTCCAAACACCAGGGTGAGAATGTTGTTGATCTGTTGCTTATTTCTGATGGCATCAAGAAGCACTATTGCTGGATAAAAAGCTTTAACTGATGGTAAAGCAAACAGAAAAATCACTCAACTCAGTGCATTATTGCAAAAGATGTTTGAGTGGCTACTGATTGATAGAGGCTCTTAGGAAACACGAGTAGTGTTCATTGCACTGAGCCATGAGGATAGAAGTCCCAGAACCCGACATGACGCTATCTTTTACTCACAACAGATCAATGAGGATACCGTTTGTAGTGTATGCAGATTTTGAATTGTTTATTAAACCGATGGATACATGCAATCAAACCCCAAAGAATCTTACATGAACAAGTATCAGAAGCACACACCAAGCTCATTTTGCTACCATATCAAATGATAAAGTGTATTCACAAGACCCTGTGGTATTCATCACTGAGAATGAAGACAATGATGTGGCACAGATATTTGTCGAATCGCTTATTCAAAACATTAAGGATATATATCAACAGTTTAAGTTTCCAAAAAGGATGATATTTACAAAAGACGATGCAAAGAGATATGTCGCGGCTACTACGTGCCACATATGTGAACGTGAGTTGAGTGGTAAAGATAAAGTTTGTGATCATTGTCACATTACAGGAAAGTTTAGAGGCGCGGCACACAATAGGTGGAATCTAAATTTCAAAGTACCCAAGTTTTTCCCTGTAATATTCCATAACTTTTCCGGGTACGATAGCCTCCTATTCATCAAGAAGCTCAGAGGCGACAACAGTGAAAACATAAAGTGCATATCAAACAATGAGGAAAAATACATTTTGTTTAGCAGAGATGCTGTTGTTGACAAGTTCGTTAATAAGAAAGGAAAAGAAGTGCTCATTAAGCAAGAATTGTGATTTATCGACAGCTTTAGGTTTATGGCCACAAGTCTCGATACTTTAATGAAGAATCTTTACAAAGATCAGTGCAAAGAATTGACAAAGATGTGCAAGCAGTTTGATCTTTTGATGAGGAAAGGAGTTTATCCGTATGATTATGTGAATTCTATTGAAAAGTTAAGTAAAACAAAAGTAAAATCATTTTACTGCCTCCAAAGTCTGCGTTCTATTCAAAACTGAATGACGCAGAGATAAGTGACAAAGACTATGCTCACGCGAAGGAGGAATGTATGTAGGAATATTGGTCCCAATGACCCCTTCCAGTCACAATTTGATAAACCTGTGCCACGAGTTCGGGATTCGCCGATCCCTCTTTCGGCCACCCTACGCCAAAGGTGGTCCATTCAGATTCACAGAATCTTTTTAATATGGCTGGATTTGGTCTTGGGTATCCATAATCCCTAGAAAAACCCTTTTTAAAGTTTGCCAACATACACTGGAGTGGCGTCTGACCAACGCCCTCCTTAGTCTGTTTTCCTCCCATTCTACCTTAAAACACTACCACCGACCTGTGGTGCCGAACGTTCCAACGGTCACTCAGCAGGAAATGCGATGGTTTAACCACCCACACAATCCTACCTATTGAAGACTTAAGGACGCTGCCTTGTCTTCTAGGGGTTGATCAGTCCCCTCTTCTGATCCAAATGGGATCAGGTACCCCTTTTTATAATACTTGCCTGCAGGCATTCCAGACCCTTCTGTGGATTAAAAGACCCATCTGCTCCCCTCAGTGGATCCTTGACTGGAATGCTTTGCTGGTGGTAAGCTCCCTCTCTTCCCATCGAGGTCCCCCCGTATTCAAAGGCCACGGAGCTGGCTTGGAGATATCACCGTTAGGAGAGGGGTTTCCCCCAGGCCAGTCCGTCTGGCAGGTCAATGGCCTCTTCATAAGAGTCCCATCTGGAGGTGCCACAATTCTTGTGGAAAACGAAAGGACTCTTACGAATTCCAGAGGGGTTTAGCAGAGAAGTTTATTTGCGCAGGTTCAGAAGCATAAAGACAGGCAATTCTGAACAAGGAGGGCGGGATTAGACTTCAGTTTTATACTATCCTTCTTTCAGGAACAAAGGACTACACATTGTAATACACATTGTAATACATTAGGATCGTTTCTCACGGGCATACAATGGAAGGTTTTGCTACATACAAAGTATCTATGTGCAATGTGCATTTGGTTAGTCACATATTACTGACACAGAACTTTCCCAGTGAATTTTCCCAGTGATTATGCATTACATCATTATTCTAGCAATTATGCAGACAAATCATTATTCCAGCAATTGTTCATTTTACTACATTAAAAGGGTCACCACCTCCGATATACACTCCTTGTTCGTGGCCAGCTCAAGTTACAGATTTTCCATTTTAGTCTCTAGGGAGCGAACGATGGCAAACAGGACAGATGGAAATGGAGCTCCATGTGGATTATCCCTCAAATTAGCTTGTATTCCTGCACGACAACCTCGCCTCCTTTTCTTTTTCTGATCTTGTCTCTTCCATCTTTTCCTTAAAGAGGCCTCACTCCTTTTCACCCCTGGAGAATGCTGCTGCCGCCACCAACTCCTCCAAAAGCCTCTCTCCCATCCTCTGGGCCTGCCAACAGCCTCATCCAGTTCCTTTGCTCCATAAGCCCCGGGACCTCTCCTTCTCTGCCTCCTTTGGAAACAGCCCTTGTTTGCAATAGAATCCGTTGCTGGGCCAGCAGTCAGATCTTGCTGCCAGCAGAACAATTTCAAACAGCACCAACGACTTTTAATGGTCTCACCAACAGTTCCGAAACAGTTAGAAACTCGCCATGCCAGCAAAGATTGTCAGTCGTATGTTGTATGTTACCTTAGTTTCACCACATTGCTCAAACACATCAAAACCCCCCTGATCATGTGGCCCACATCCCCCAATATCCCTCCCAGAACTCCTCACCTTTATCACTCATGATAAAGCAAGGAATACGTGGTGGAGTCAGCACCATCACAAAACAATACGCGCATGCAAACAACAAGTACATGGGCAAAGTGTTTGATAAGAGTAAGCCTTCTTCATTCATTATGCATTTTGATGCAAACAACTTGTATGGATGGGTAATGAGCAAACTGCTTCCAGTTCGTGAGATTCGATGGATTGAAGAAACAGAACTGAATGACTGGAAAAATATTACAAGTGAAGATGGAATTGGTTGTATACTCGAGGTTGACTTGGAATACCCAAAAGAATTACACGACCTTCACAACAATTATCCATTGGCCCCAGAAAATATTATTCCTGAAGGATCAAAAGTGCAAAAGTTAATATCAAACTTGAGCAACAAAACAAAGTACATCACATATTACAAAAACCTGAAGCTTTACAAGAGTCTCATGTTAAATATCACAAAAGTTCACAGCGGAATGGGATTCAAAGAAGAGGTGTGGCTGAAGAAGTACATTCAGGGCTTTTTTTCTCATAGAACGCCCAGAACGGCGTTCCGGCACCTTTTTTGGATGGAATCTTGTAGGGTAGGCAAGGCAGGTTGTATGACGTGTGTGAGTTCCAGCACTTTTTTTTTTTTTTTTAGAAAAAAAGCACTGAGTACATTGATCTCGGTTAGTCACTGGCATGTACATTGGACTGCCAATGAGCTTTTGAGGACCTGAAGGCCCTCTTCACAAAAGAGCCTGTCCTAAAACACCCCAATCCTGACCAGTTGCAACGTAGCGGTTGGGGCGGTTCTGCTACAGATGAACAAACAAGGAACGCTACAGCCCTGTGCCTATACCTCCCGAAAGCTGACTAAAACTGAGCGGGCTTGATATGGGAGAAGGAGGCCTTTGCTGTACGATGGGCATTATCGACCTAGCAGCATTTCTTAGAAGGAGCCAAAGAGCCCTTTGAGGTTTGGACAGAACACAAGAACCTAGAAGCCTTACAGACACCATGGTGCCTATCTCCGAAACAAGTTCGATGGGCGCTGTATTTTCAAAGATTCCGGTTTTGGCTGAAATATGTGCCGGGGGGCAAGAATTTCATGGACGATGCTCTATCACGCATGCCCCAGTACAACAGCTGATGGGAGGAAGTGGTGCAGGCCATTATGCCTCCCTACACACAATTAGCAGCCCAGGTAACCACATGTAAACCTGCAGATGAGTTGGTCCAGGAGCTGCAAAGAGTGGGGCGGGTCGACCCGTGGCTTCTGGAGTATCAAGCACTCCTGACCCAGAGGGAGGGGTTAGCATGGAAGGGCAACAAATTGTACGTCCCACATGAATTTAGACTGAAGGTGCTGTGGAAGTGCCACGATGTCAAGCAGGCTGGCCATTTTGGGTTTCTCAAAACCTTGCACCTGGTGAAGCGCCAATTTTGGTGGCCCCAGATGAAGGCAGAGATAGAGACATACATAAGAGACTGCCCCGTGTGTGCTACCACAAAGCCTTGCACAGGGAAGCCCCCTGGGTCATTGCAGCACGTGGCGGACCCATCACGACCGTGGGAAGACATAGCCATGGACTTCATTGTAGAACTGCCAGAAAGCAACAGCTGCATGGTCATGTGGACAGTGGTTGAACTCTTCTCCAAACAAGCCCACTTCATCCCATGCAACGGATTGCTGTCCACCCAGAAATTAGCAAAGATATTTGTATCACAAGTTTACTGCTTGCATGGGGTGCCCCAGCAAATAATATCGGACTGGGGGGTGCAATTCACCGCACACTTTTGGAGGGAGTTTGTCCGCTTAATTGGGTCATCCCAGGGGCTTAGCTCGGCCTTCCACCCAAGTACCAATGGGGCGGCTAAATGAGCCAATGCGATGGTTGAACGGTACCTGTGATGTTATGTCTCATACCAGCAGACGAACTGGGTGGACTTATTGCCATTTGCAGAAGTGGTGTATAAAAACGTGGTCCACAGTACCACTGGATTCACCCCTTTCCAGATGGTCCAAGGGGTGGATTTTGTCCCAAATCCTCAGGGGGGGTCCTTTCCCCATGTCAACCCCAAGAGTGGATAAACCGCATACAGGGGGCCTGGGGGCCTGTTAAAACAGCATTAACAAAAGCAGCAGAGGCATATAAAGCCCAAGCTGATAAGAAACGGGCTCCCCACAAGCCATTCCGGGTGGGGGATATGGTGTATCTGTACACTAAATACTTATGCCTGAAAATGCCCTGCAAAAAGTTAGGCCCAAAGTTTATAGGACCATTCCCGATAGTACGAGTAATTAACCCGGTTACTGTCAAACTGAAAGTGCCCCATCTCTTGGGGAGAGTGCACCTAGTATTCCATAGTAGTTTGCTAAAGCTGGTGCAAGGGTCCTCCTTGTGGCCTGTTACATGGTTACTGGGTCCTGTCGTAGGGGATCAATATGAGATTGATGAGGTGTTGGATTCTTGACTCCACCAGGGTCAATTGCAGTACTTGGTACGCTGGAAGGAGTACTCTGCCACAGACACACCGTCAGTGGGAGAAAAAAACATAAAAGCCCCTTGTTTGCTTAGACCAGACATGTTAAAAACAAGGCCTGGGGGCCAGATGCGACCCGTGAAGTGATTTCATGTGGCCCGCGAAGCCATCCTGGAAACAGTGAGGGAACGGCCTCTGCTGCCTTGGCCCTGGCCCAGGCCAGCTGGGAGCCATTGTACAATTTTGTGGTGGCCATCTATGCTGAAACGTATTCAGTCTTAGCTCCACAAGGCCATCTGGAAACAGTGAGGAACCAGCCCCTGCCGCGTCGGCCCCGCCCCCTGGGTGCATGCTGGGGAGGTGTCACCATTTGTGAGGAATGAAGAAATGCACCATCGCTTGGAAGTGGCCAGCAAATGGCCCTCGCCTACTTCACATATCTGGCTTGATGGGCTCCGGGAAAGGGGTTTGGGCAGGCAGCGGGGCGTTGTCCTCACAGCGCTGAGAGACTGAGCCAAGTGGCGCAAATCCAAAAAGAAGCACGACGACACCCAACCCCAGCCTGCCCAGTTTTGCCAGGTAGCGGGGCGCTCTCCTTGCAGTGCCAAGAGGCTGAGCCGGGCGGTGCAAATCCAAAAAGAAGCGTGAGGCCACCCAGCTCCCAGCCTGCCCGGTTTCGGCAGGCAGCGGGGCGCTCTCCTCACAGTGCCAAGAGCTGAGCTGGGTGGCGCGAATTTGATGAGAAGTGCAATGCTGCCTAGCCCCCAGCCTGCCCAGTTTCAGCAGGGAGCAAGGTGCAAAGCTGGCAAGCTTCGCACTTCCCAGCTCAACCTCTCGGTGCTGTGAGGAGAGCGCCCCACTGCCTGCCAAAACCGGGCAGGCTGGGGGTTGGGCAGCATTGCGCAGGTAACGTTGACTGTTGACTCTCACGCTGCTCATGGCATCCCCTCCCCCAGAGCCCACCAAGCCAGATATGTGAAGTAGGTGAGGGCCGTGTGCTGGCCACTTCCAGGTGATGGTGCATTTCTTCATTCCTCACAAAGGGTGACACCTCCCCAGCTGCGTTTCTTGCCTGTTTTTCTTTCTCCCTCACCTCAAATATTTTCCCACCACTCTGTACTTAGGAAGGAAGAAAGGAAAGAAGGAAAGGGAGAGTCTGAGGAAAGTCCTACCTTAGTCCTGCCCTGCTGCCTTTTCACCATCCCCTTGCCCCCTCCTCCTGGCCTATCCTGGGGTCTCCCATCCTATTACTAAGGAAGCTTTGGCTACAAAGCTGGGTCTCCTCCCATGGAGAGGGAATGGGCCTCCCTCTGACTTTGCCTTCGTACCCATCATGAGCAACCTGGCTAAGGAGAGCAAGCACAGCAGTAGCAGCCTTGAGGAGGAGGTAAGTGCAGCTGGGCGCCTGCTTGGAGAAGTGGGGCTGGGCTTGGTGCTGCGGGTGCTCGAGGGCCAGGCTGGGCATTTGACCTCTGCTGCCCAGGGTTCCCGGCAGCTCGCACCACCATCCAGCCTCCCCCGCACGGCCTGAGAGGAACAGTGAGGCTCCTCCAGTGGACCATGCCTTGGCACTTCACCTGGTCCCACCCCCTTCTGCCAGAGACCTTCAGATCTGTCCCACTCCTGCCCAGGCCCCCACAGGCACCCTGGATGCAAACGATGTAGAGCTGGCCATGCCCACCCAGTAGGTCACTCCCACTCCATCCATGCCCACCCAGTAAGCTTGACACCCCTGGCTTAGATTGTTCCACTGAAGGCATCCTCATAAAGCAGAGGGGGGAGTGGGCTAATGAACCCACCACAGCCAATTACTAATCACACGTCTCTTCTTGCCTTCCAGGTGGAGCCCTGGTAGGGGAAGCCGCCTGTCAAGCCCCTGCGGGCTTGCCACTAACTAAGAGGGGGGTCACTGGTGCCACTGTAACAAAAGCAGTGGCTGGAGGCAGCGGTGATGACAGCCCTCCTCCCTGTACCTGTGTGATGACCAGGGGCAATTTGGAATGCAGCTGGGAGGCATTCGTGGTCGGATGGTTGGGAGCTGGCTGCTGCCAGGCCGTCATGCCACAGGATGGCTGTCGATTGAAATTCTGGGTTTTGCCGGCTCAGCTTTTCGGTGCTCTGCTGAACAGCTGATCGGCACAGAGAAACGGTAGGGAATTTGAAACTGGCCTTCACTTGCCCTGCTGCCTTGACCAGAACCCCAGTCAAAGAATTAGAAACCACAGTTATCTCCTTGGAACTTGAGAAGGCTGCTCATTATTTACGGTTTCAAAATGTAGGAGAGATGAAAGGGGAAGATCTCCCAGTAATAATGGCAGATATCCTAGCGGGAGCATTGGGGTCAACCAGAGAGGAGATGGCCAGCGAGATGGATGAGACCTATAGAATACATACAAATTATGCAAGATGACATAACCTCCCCAGAGAAGTGCACATTAGATTTATGAAGAAATCAATTAGGGATGAAATTCTTTTCAGGTTCAGAGATGATACAATGGAATATCGAGGTAAACAGCTGATCGTACTTAAACAAGTTCCCAAAAGAGTGAGGGACCTGAGAAGGCCTTATCAACATATAACTTCCAAATTGACAAGGAAAAATATCAACTTTAGATGGTTGACTCCGGAAGGGATTCTGGTGACATGGCAGGAGAAGAGGTTTCACCTAGACTCAATAGAGAAAGTAGAGGAATTCTACAGGGAAAACTTTGGCAGCACGGAAGATGTAGTTGAAAAAGGGGCGAGAGAGGAAGGAGAGACACTAGTGCAAGCCACTGAAGCCAAAGGTAAACAAGTTGAGTTTCGAGAGGATATTGATGATAGGAAAAATGAAAGGAAACATGAGGAGAGTAAGTCTAAGGAAATTAAAGAGGCTAGACCGATAAGATCAACAGTGGAAAGAGGGAAAGATTTACAAACCCAAGAGTCTAGACCTGCAATAGTAACCAGATCCAAACATAGATAAAGAGGAAAAAATGTGTTGAATCTATATCTATCAATGTTAATGGCTTCAACTCTCCAACTAAAAGGAAGAAGTTTCTAAACAGGCTCAACAAGATGAATTTAGATATAATTATGTTACAAGAAACAACATCATCATAAAAAAACAACATCAATATTTATTAAATTGTCCTAAATTGGGGAATATGTTTGCGGCACTTTCGCAATATAAGAAAGGAGGATTGGTAGTATATATTAAACAAGAAATTGTGGCTAAGCAAATTTACAAGGATGAAGATGGCAGAATCTTAATAGTGGAAGTAATTTTGAATAAAACCAAAATTCTCCTGGTTGGAATTTATGCCCCGAATGAGGGGCAAAAACGTTTCTATAAGAAACTGCATAATATTATCAGCCAGATAGAATATGATAGCATCTGCATAATGGGTGACTTCAATGCAATTGTGGATAAGAACTTAGATTATAAAGGTGGAAAGAGCAGAAAAAGAACTAGAGGAACAATACCAGATACATTTTTAAAAATGGCAGATGAGTTCAATATTCAGGATACTTGGAGAGAAAGGAATCTAGAGAAAAAACAGTTTACCTTCTACTCTGGACGTCATCAATCATGGTCCAGAATTGACATGGTGTGGATGTCAGCTGATTTAAATTTAGAAGTAGAGGAGATTGTAATTGATATGAATACTTGGGCTGACCACAATCCGATTAGAATTAGATGGAAGGGGCAAAAAAACATGAGGAGATGGACTCTGAAAAGGGCAATTTTAAACCATAAAGAATTAAAATTAAAATTAGAAGAACAATTGGACTTGTTTTTTAAGTTAAATAAGAAGGAAGATACAAATTGCCAAAATTTATGGGACACAGCTAAAGCCTACATGGGAGGAGTTGCAATCTCTTATATGGCCAGGCAACACAAAATCAAAACACAACGTCAAAGACAATTAGAAGAAGAGCTAAGTAAAGTTGAGGAAAACTTGCAAAGGGAACCACAAAGATGTGATCTGAAGCAACAGATAAATTTAATCAAACATAAGATGGATATCATAGAGAAGGAAGAGTTAGGACAGCAGATAAAACGTACTAAACAAAATTTCTTTGAAAACGCCAATAAACCAGGGAGATGGTTGGCTTATAAAATCAAAAAACATAACAACAACCAGAGGGTTACCAAACTTTATAATGCCAAGGGTGACATACTATGCCAGAACGAAGGAAAGAAACTAGTGGCATATGAGTTCTATAAGAATTTATATAAAGACGATGAAAAGAGAAACAACTATGATATAGTACAGTATTTACAATCAGCTGACTTACCAAAGGTCCCAGAAGAATTTAAAACTCTGCTGAATAAAGAGATAACACATTTAGAACTCTAGGCTGCAATTAAGAAACAAAAGAATAATAAAGCACCCGGGCCAGACGGTATACCTGCAGAAATGTACAAAATTGCACAAGAATTCTTAAGCCCAATGCTGTTGGATCTATTTAATGAGGTCTTAACCCAAGCTAAAATACCAGCTTCATGGGAAGAAGCTTTCCTCACTCTGATTCCTAAAGAAAATACAGACCTGGCG